>NC_056735.1:141719218-142019218 GCF_019279795.1 Protopterus annectens
GGAGTGTAAAATGTGCCGATATAGTGGACATTTTGACCTATGTGGCTTTGTTGTGATTTGATAATTTTGAATATAACAAGGTACTTATATTAGCAAAAATGTGGTTTGAGGCAACATGTGGGAAATGTCCAGCCTACTATGTTGGTAAAACCAGTAGGACATTAAGTCAAATAATTGCTGAACATTTTAACAGCATAACTAGGAAAGACATATACAGTGCTCTATATATGGTTTCTAAGGTGTCTTGGGGCTATAAGAAATTAACATTTTATATTTTGGAAAAATCGGGCCCTAGTATTAAGAGTGGGATGTTATTCTCACCATTGATAAAAGAAAATTATTTTGGAAGATTTTATTAAAATCAGATTTGCTGGTTTTAATTAAGGCTAGGAAGTGAAAAATATTTTTTTGTGATTTTATTAGAGTGAGTTGAGTATAATATATATAATTTAGATTATTGTCTGATGAAGTCCGATAAAGTCTGATAAAGTGTAAGGACAACAGCACTAACCATTGATTAATTGTATTGCTTTATTAAGCAGTGTGTTTAGCACTCTCTGAATCACATTAGTTTGTCTTCTGGTGGATATGAACAAATATATGGGGCTATGTTACTTGATCTAACTCACACAAGATCAACTTAAAATCACTGACAAAATCCACATCTTATTCAAAATGTCAGCAGTTGACTATCTGGTGTAGAATGGAAGGGAATATGCCCTATGTTAAGTTGTCTATCTCGCCTTCGTTCTTGCTGGTTGAGATCGGAGCTGATCCTCGGCACCGACTCGGCCATCTTCTATAGCTCGAGAGCTGTTTACTAGCTCGGGGCTATACCTTATCCCATGATGCCTAGTGATAGCTACCCAGAACTCTTTTGCCGCTTCAGCTGCGAAGTGACGTTTTTCTGGCTCAGGCTCGTGTAAAGTTTTTTCATATAACTTTCTTACTCTAGAATTATTTTTTATTGTTAACGTTTAGTCTTGTTTTTTGTGATAGCTAGTGTTTAATTGTAGTATTCCTTCCCTTCCTTGTAGAACTCGTTTAACTTAGAGTTCTCCCCCTCCCCCCTATCCTCTTCTTGTCAGGTTAGCCGTTTAGGTTAGAGGCTTTCCTTCTACCTTTCTTTCATAGGCTGGCTGTTTAAGTTAGAGGCTTTCCCATTTAATAAAAAAAAAAAAAAAAACCTTTAGCTATAGTCTTGTAGTACAGTGTTTTTTGTGTAGACTGTATATTGCTTTGGTAGCTGTTGTTTTTGTTGTTTCCTTATTTCAGGATGTCTAAGGAATCCAAAGTGTCTGGATTCAAGAAGTGTGAAAATGTCTCTGACAGATGGGCACACTTCTTGCGTCTGTTGTTTAGGCGCCGTGCACCTGCAGGACTCTTGTTCTATCTGCCATGCATTTAGTTCAAGAGTCCTGCAGGAGCTAAGAATAAGCTTATTCTTAGGGGTCTTTTAAAGCCCCAGGATTCACCGGCCGAGACTTCTCAGCCTGTGAAATCCCCTAAATCTACCAAGCCATTGGCTCCAAGTTCGGAGCCGTCCTCGGTTCAGACTCTACCTTCTACTTTGGTTGCGGCTGGCACCGATAAGACTATCTCCCCGTTGGCTCCATCAGAAATGCCGGAGCCTTCACGGAGCCACAAGAGGCTGAGGTCCCCTTCATTGGAATCGGTACATTCAGCTCCTCGGTCTCCCTTGCTTCAGAGCGAGTGCAGTCACAGATCCTCTCACTCCTCTCGGTCCTCTAGGCTATTGGATCACGATGTGGAGAGAGAGTGGTCATTAGGTTGCTAAAGTCACAGGAACTTGCCAAGATGTTGTCCAGCCCTCCTCAACAGGTGTCAGTTCCATCCACTTCTATCAATGTTCCTCCTCCGACTCCAATGAGTTCAGAGCCAGAGTTCGTTGGGGTTCGAGTAGTGGAACCGTCGGCACCGATAACTGTATCTCCTTCAGTTCTGTCGTCGGCTCCGATCCCATCGGTGGTGCCGTCCATCGAGGGATCTGGGCACCAGGGCTCCCTCATCGGCTCCGAGGGGGCGAGTGGCATTGGACCCTTGTTCGACCCCATTCTCCCTCTCGGAGCTTTGGCACAGGTGAGCTCAGCTCCTACATTGCCTCGGAGCCATCTCCCTCGGTGCGGAGAAGGATACTGATTTCCTCTGAACTGGAGCTTTCTCTGCATTGTGGCAGGGATGACTTCGATGTCATGAGACGTGTGCTGGCCACTGAGTCAGCTCCACTATCGGCCCCACCGGCTCCATCCCCTGTAGTGCCTGTGCCAACCTCTGCTCCTCCTCCAGACCCCAAGCATAGGCAACCAGCGCTCCAGGGCACTCCATTGGGTGTTTCCTCTTTTTCCAAGGCCTCCCCTGATCATTCAGAGGAGCCCCTTCATAAGAAGAAGTGCAAGAGGAAGCACATTGACTCCACTGAGTCTGTCATGTCTGATACAGACTTAGATGAATTGGAAGGGTCCCCGAGATCCCCCTCTGAAGATGTTTCCTTCTCGCACATCCTAGAAATGCTTAAGCAGAGGGAGAACTGGAATCCCCTAGCCCCTACCGAGGATGATTCTGTATTTCTGGATCCGTTCGGTTCCCGACCTTCCACCTCCTGGGTTTCTCTGCCTTTTGATCCACTTATGGCAGTGGTGGCTTGAAAGGCTTGGTCAGCTCCGGATACAGTGGAACCAACTCCGAGGAGACCTGGCAAATTCATCACAGCACCCCAGGATAAGCAGTTCTTTACCAAAGGTGTTCCTGTTGATGCCATGGTGGTAGCAGCAGCCACCAAAAAAGAGTTAGCGGAGACCTCTTCGTCTGTCCATCCTCCTAACAAGGAGTCTAGAACCATGGACAGATACAGGAAGCGAATGTTTGCTTCAGCGACCTTTTCTATGAGGTCACTGAACTACTTGTGTCATTTTACCCGGCTTCAGAGGGATCTCCTTAAAAAGCTCAGAGATACCCTTCAAGATCCATCGGCTGAGGGGGCTCAAGCTAGAGTAGCTTCCCAGCTGGCGATGCTTAATTCTGTAATTAACTCCTCCATGAGGTGCATTTCCTATGCAGCCGATGGTGCAAGTAGAGCTGCAGGTACGCGTGTGGCCCTTAGGAGGCATGCATGGATGCGACTGTGTAATTTTCCGGAACCCTTTCGAGCATCATTCACCAACACCCCCTTTGATGGTTCCTTTCTTTTTGGACCACAGGTGAAAGACACTTTGACTAGGTGTGAGCAAGAAGGCAAGACCCTCTCTGCCGTGGGAGTCCATTTTTCCACTCCTTCTAGACCGTACCCCAAAGGTCAGAAGAGTGGCAAAATATGGTTCCAAAAATCCCAGGGAGCCTTGTCTGACACACGTAGTGATTTTTCCTCCAGGGGCAGAGGGGGAAACAATAACAGCAGATGCCGCCCTCTTGGCAGAGGGGGTCCGCAGAACCAGGGCAACAGAGAATCTTTCTCTGATAAGCCCTTTCAGCATCCCTGAAGGGCTGCCCGGCTGCTCACCTCTGGAGGCAGTCGGGGGAAGACTTTCACTGTACCCAAAAGTCTGGCAAAATTTAACGCAAGACAGATGGGGTACGGTCCATTATATCCAGAGGTTACAAAATTCCCTTCTGTCAATGCCCCTTACCATCAAGGAAATCCCTGTTCCACCCAATCTGAAGGACCAAGCAGTAATAGAAGTTTCAATACTGCTAGAAAAAAGAGTCATCCAGGAAGTCCCAGCAGACCAGCATGGATCCGGAACTTACTCAAGGTTCTTTTTGGTACCAAAAAAGATATGGGACTGGAGACCGATTCTGGATCTCAGCAGACTAAACAGGTCTGTTCAATGAACAAAGTTTCGGATGGTCATGCCACAGTCCATTCTACCCTTTCTGGGTCGGGACAGTTGGATGTGCTCTGTAGATCTTCAGGACGTGTACTACCATATCAAAATGGACAGGCACTCCAGGAGATTTCTTCACTTCCAGCTGGGAGCCAGTCATTACCAGTTCAGAGCTCTGCCCTTTGGTCTCACCACAGCCCCCAGGGTGTTCACCAAATGTATGGCAGTGGTCATGGCTCACCTGAGATGTCAGGGATTCCAGGTGTTTCCATATCTAGACGACTGGCTCCTCACTGCTACTACCAGGCATCAACTTCTACAAGCCAGGGACTACACAATCACAATCTGCTCCCAGCTAGGCATTACAATAAACTTTGAAAATCTGCCCTGTTGCCCTGTCAATCTATCACCTATATAGGAGCAGACTTAGACACAAGGAACTTGTCCGTAAGGCTACCTCCAGAAAGGGTGTCTACAATTCACCAGGAAGTACAAATTCTAATGCAGAGCAAAAGAATCCAAGTCAGGTTCTTCCTTCAAACTCTGGGTTCCATGGCAGCAGCCACTCTTCTAATCCCACTGGCCTGCTTTCACATGAGGATCCTTCAGTGGCTTCTGTTCACACAGTGGTCTTTCCAACAGCTGCCCATGTCTCACATGATCATGATTACAGAAGCATGCAAAAGGCACCTTTCCTGGTGGATGGTCTCCCCACTAGTGACTCAGGGCAGACCCTTCATTCAGCCCCCTCCGGTAGCCACAGTGACCACAGACGCCTCCCTGATAGGGTGGGGGGGGGGGCATTATCAGGGCAGGACAGTCCAAGGCACTTGGCAGCCTCACGAGTACCATCTGCACATAAACATCCTAGAAATGAGAGCTGTGCTCCTAGCATTGCAAGCCCTTCAGGACTCTCTTCCTTCTGGACCATTGTAATTCAAACAGACAACATGTCAGTGGTGTGGTACATCAACAAGCAGGGTGGAACCAGATCCTACCCCCTGTGTCAAGAAGCACTCAGACTGTGGCAGTGGGCAATTTCCTCCCAACGTTTTCTGATTGCAACACACATCCCTGGGAGGTCCAATGTCATAGCGGACAGGCTCAGCAGAGCTATCCTCATGCCTCACGAGTGGTCTCTCAATCAGGAAGTTGCAGATCTTATCTTCCGCAAATGGGGACAGCCTTGCTGCAATCTTTTTACCACCCCCTTCAACAGCAAATGCAGCAACTACTTCTCCCTTCTTCCACTTCCAGGTCACTCACCCAGAGACGTTCTAGTCCATGATTGGCCTCAGGGACTTCTTTATGCCTTTCCTCCGTTTCTCCTGATTCCAAAACTCATACAGAAAGCAATATCGTTGGGTTGCAAAATGATCCTCTTTGCCCCCTACTGGCCTCGACAGATATGGTTCCCGTTCCTGCACCATTACCTTCTCGATCAGCCCTCGACTCTGGATCCGATTCCAGACCTACTGATTCGTCAATCAGGTGGGTTGCATCAGTCCCTCCAAACTCTCCAGCTCACAGCTTGGTTGCTCCACTTCCAACCTTAGCCAGGCTTCCCAGCATTTCCCTGGCTGTACGTGAGATTATTGTCTCCTCTCACAAGTCCACAACCAGAAAAACTTATGCTAGTAAATGGAAATAATTTTCTTGTTGGGCAGAGGCTAGGAATGTAGATCCCTTTTCAGCCCCAGTCCACAAAATTCTGGAATTCCTAGCACAACTTTTTCATTCCGGGTCCGCTTCTGCTACAATCAGGGTTCAATTAGCGGCCATTTCTAACTTTCATGTTGGTTTGTCAAATTCAAACATTATGTCTGATAAGCTCTGTAAAGCTTTTTTGAGACGGACCACTCTCTTTAGGCCTCCAATGAGAGATCCCCCTCCTCCGTGGGACCTTAATTTGGTACTAACTTCCTTAACTCTGCCTCCTTTTGAACCAGCAGCGTCCTGCTCCATTAAGTTTCTGTCTTGGAAGACACTCTTTCTGGTAGCTATTACTTCAGCCAGATGGGTCTCTGAACTTCAGGCACTATGTATTCGTCCTCCATACTTGGTTTTTCATAAGGACAGGGTTGCTGTGAGGACTAATCCTTCATTTCTTCTGAAAGTCTGCTCAGAATTTAATTTAAACCAATCTATAGACCTTCCCATGTTTTCCCCTACCCACACCAACAAGGCAGAGTACAAATTACACCAATTGGACATTCATAGACAATACCTGCACAGGACTAAGGAAATAAGGAAGTCGGACCAACTATTCCTTTCCTATGCTCTAGGCAAACAAGGTCTCCCAGTTTCCAAGGTGACCTTATCCAGGTGGTTGTCTCACACCATTACTTTCATTTATCAGTTAAGGAAGTTACCTATCAAACCGAATGGTCATTCTACTAGGGCCTTGGCCACCTCTGTAGCCTTCCAATCTAGGTTGCCTATGGATTCTATCTGTGCAGCTGCTACGTGGGCAAATCCTCATACCTTTATTTCTCGTTACAAGCTAGATATGGTCTCCAGGAGCAGAGCTGACTTTGGTTCCACTGTTCTGAAGAGTCTGTTCCAATGAGCTGCCCAGGATTGTAGGTGCTAAGGACGCTGTCCAAACCAGCAAGAACGAAGGCGAGATAGACAACTTAACATGAATAAGTTATGTACCTACCATAATGTTCCATGTTAGTTGTCTTCATCTCACCTTCTTTCTTGCATCCCACCCTCCGTCCCCCTGTCCTGTTGGACCAAGAGGAGTTCTTGTTTCACTGGCTGAGTGTTCTCTGGTTTGTTTTCTCTACTGACTTAGAGAGTATGACAGGTATACTCAACCTATTTGTTTGGACAGGTTCATTCTCTGGTTATGTCTGGGGTTAGCTATTTCAAACGAGATCTTGGTAGCTATCGCTAGGCATCATGGGATAAGGGGTAGCCTTGAGCCAGTAAACAGCTCTCGAGCTATAGAAGATGGCCGAGTCAGAGCCGAGGATCGGCTCCGATCCCAACCAGCAAGAAAGAAAGTGAGATGAAGACAACTAACTTGGAATGTTATGGTAGGTACATAACTTCTTTTTCCCCACTACTGTATGATCTCAGACTTAGTATATATAAGTAGCAGGGGATAAAAAAAAAAAAAAAACATTACTTTTAGATTTGTATGCTTCAAGGTGTTTGTCTTTGAGAATGAACACTTTAATGCTTATATTTTAAGTTAGATGTTTTTGTCTTTGTTTTTCGAGTCCATCTAGTGTGTACTGGGAAGGTCTGACTGGGACAAAACTATAAATTTTCAGTGGTGACCCAGGTAGAAAAGCTCCATAAGCAACACTTTACATAAGCAAGAGTATATAACAGCAGTAACATAGTTTACATCATAAAATGCAGAAATTTGAGTAGCAAAGTACAGCAAAATATACCTTAGGTTAATTGGTTCAAAAGCAGCCAAATATGTAGTCAAGATAAGATGAACAGTAATGAGTAAGGATTTTATCTTAAAGAAGAAAGATGAGGGAAAATAAAGAACAGGTAAGGGTTTAAAGATAAGTAGCAGGAGATAAGATAGTATTATTAGTGAACCACAAAACATAGAAGCTGATAGGAGAGCATACACTTTAATAAAAACAAAAATCAGCAGAAATAAAAGATGAGTGCTTATGCACTGCTACTTAATGTTTCATCAGATCTGAAAAGATAAAAAGCATGTTGGTATAAATACATAAGAATCAACAATTAGCATTTCAAACTCCTTGACCTCAATACAGGTCTTAAAGGGACCCTTTTTCTCTATGTACTTCTAATCTAAGAATCCACTTTATTTCAAATTGCTCAGTTATGGGATCCCTTGCAGTCTCTATAGCGGTAGCAGCAATTAAAAAAAGAAAGCCCTCAAATGAGACCCTTGTTGTCCATATGCCTGATGTGTGATTGAGGGGCAGAATGGTAAAGTGCACCTTTGCCTTAGGTATCTTTGGCATAACCACTCTTAACTAGTTGAGTCATATGAATCACTTCCAGTGAGAGATAGCTTTTCAGTGAGTAAACTTGGAATCACTGGGAAGACCACTGACTTCTGATACTTGTAGACAACTTGAGTCATAGGTATCAACTACGCGGAACACTTTCACCATGTGGCTGCTGCATAATGCAGCTGATTAAGTGACCAGACTTTCTGGGGCAAGCTTCACAATGGAGTGCTACACTTGACTGAGACTTTCTGACTTTGCAAAATATTTTAAGGCATTGTTCACCAATGCTCCTTTTGATGGGTCCTCACTGTTTGGATCCAAAGTTTAGGAGAAACTGGTCAAGACTGAACTGGAGAACAAAATTTTTGTCTGGCATAGAAGTTAAATTTGTGGCCTCACAGAGGTCTTTCTCTAGGAACTAAGAAGGCCTAAGAATTTACGGTTCAAAAAGTCTTGGTGGTAGTTCTTTCACCAATTTATGCCGCAGATTCCTGTGATCATGGAGCCATGACCCCTTTAGTGGATGCTACCCTACAGGCTGAGGTGGTCTGCAGAACCAGGAATTCCATGGGCTCTTTTCAGGAGAAACAGCAGCTGAACAGCTGAGGACCTGCATGACTGTCCCCCACCCTCCTAGAAAGACATTGGGGTTGAGAGGTCATCTATTCCTGTACTAAGAAGCTTAGCTGACCATCATGATCATGCAAGACAAATGGGTCAAGGAGATAATATCCAGAGCTATAGCATTTCCTTTTTGGAACTGTCCAATCTATTCTCCCCATTAATCTCCCCATTAAGCTCTTTTTTTGGATATGTCCAAAGCATTTGAACTGTCCAGTCTATTCTCCCCATTAATCTTCCCATTAAGCTCTTTTTTTGGATATGTCCAAAGCATTTGACACAGTCTCGCACCAAAGCCTGCTAAACAAACTAAACCAGTATCACCTATCAAATTCCACTCTTACCTGGTTCCAAAGCTACTTAACTGACAGGTACCAAGCTGTGAAATGGGAAAATTCTCTCTCTCCTGAGCTGCTCATAACTATAGGAGTCCCACAGGGTTCTATCTTAGGACCGCTACTATTCACAATCTTCACAAATGACCTCCATACCTCCACACAGCATGCATCTATCATTCAGTATGCAGATGACACTACCTTAATCTGTGCTGCACAAAACATTCCCACCCTCCTGCAAACAACTCAGCTAGCAATGTGAAGTTGTTAAATCTTGCCATTTATTCTCACTGATGGGTTCGGAGCCGATCCTCGGCTCCAACATGGCCTATAGCAAACCTCAAGGTTTGCCAGTAGCTCGAGACCAAGCCCCTTATCCTACAGTGCACTGCTGGAATTACCTCAGATCTAGTTTCTTGGTCATCCAGCTAGCTCGGACCATTTGTGGGAAAAAAATAACAGCAAGTTTATAAAAAATTTCCTTTTTGTTACTAAAATAGATGTGTGTTAATATCAGGTTACTGATTAATATAATCTATAGTTTATGTAGTTTTAACAGTTTTAAATAGTTAGTGCCCTGTTGGCTTCTTGGGTTGTGTGGGCCTTTAGCCCTATTTACTCTTATTAGTCTTTCTAATAGTCAAGGTTTTTCTCTGTGGGCCTCTTCGCCCTATATTTGTAATCTATAATTATATTGTTATAGTTAGTGCCTGGTTTGGGCTTAGTAGTTTTGTGGGTCTTTACAAGTAAGTAAGGACTTTACTGTCTTACTTTTTTTCAGTTTACTGTTTGTTTGTTAACTATGTCAGATGAAAAGGAGAAATCCCATCCTAAATTGGGATTCAAAAAATGCCCAGATTCTGGGCAGAAAATGTCCATCACTGGCAGACACATTCAATGTGTCTACTGTCTGGGGGCTAAACACCTCCAAGACACTTGCAGCATTTGCCATTCTTTTTCCTTCAAGAGTCCTCTTGGAGAGAAGGAGGAAGCTAATAGACAGGGGATTGCTACAGCAATCTTTTTCTGAGGTGTTGAGTAGCCATGAGGGTACTAGCACGTCCTCCAAATCCTCAAAATCCAGATCTTCAGACAAAGTGACAAAAAAGGCAAACATTTCAGAAGGAGGGTCATCAGTTCCACAGACCTTGGAACCGACTGTACCTTTGATTCGGAACCAGCTCTCAGTTTTGGAACCAGTCTCTGAAGTTCCTTCTTCCCCTGTGCTCCAGTCAGCTTCGGCGCATTCAGCTAAATCCAAAGTCAGCCTTTCAGATTTGGACATGGATCAGCTAGTGCAGAAGCTTTTACAGGCACCAGGACTTGCCAAATTGTTGTCGGCAATGACCAGCTCATCAGTGCTGAAGACCATGGAACCGGATTTGTCTACTCCTCCTCCGAGCCGTACTGGACTCTCGGAGCCAAAGGAAACTGAACCAATGGTTATCGAACCCTTGGAGCCGATACCCGCACCAGTGTTATCGGCTCCATCTACTTGGATGTCCTCGGTGCCGACCGAGGACGCTAGGAACCGATGCTCCCCCGTCGGGTCCGGGGAGGATAGTCAAACCGATTTGTCGGTGCCGACTCTTCCTCTCGGGGCTTCGGCTCGGATGAGCTCGGCTCCTACCTCGAGCTCGAAGCCCAGGGTTTTGGTGTGGGAGGATCGGCTGGTACTCTCGGGTCTGTCCACTCCTTCTCGTCAGAGCCATGGTGCCTTTGTTGCTATGAGGAGAGTTTTTTCTCCAAAGACAACATCAGCATCGGTTCAGCCTTCCCTCTCCCCTCAAGCTCCTGTGTCTGCTTCTTTATCTACTGGTCCCTGTAAGCGTAGAGAGCCCAAGCCTCAAGTACCCCCACAGGACGTTCCCTACTCTTCTGAGACCTCCCCAGATCCTCCCACTGAGGAGGTGCCCAGGAAGAGACTGTGCAAGAGGAGGCACTTAGACTCCCCACAGGAGTCTTTGACATCTGACACAGACTTAGATGAGTCAGAAGTGTCCCCTCAATCCCCGTCTGAGGATATCTCCTTTGCAGAGATACTAGAGATCCTTAGTCAGAGGGGCGATTGGCAGTCCAAGACCCCTACTGAGGATGAGTCCATGCTCTTGAAGGCTTTTGGGTCTCAACCTTCCACTCCTTGGGTGTCTCCGCCTTATGACGAGCTCATAGAACTGATTTCTCATAAGGCGTGGGAGTCACCGGAGGCCATGGAACCTGTTCTGCATAAGCCCAATAAATTCATGTCTGCCCCAGTGGTCAATAAATTTTTGACAAAGCACGTGCCTATTGATGCCATGGTGGTAGCTGCAGCCACCAAAAAGGAAGTATCTGAGACATACACCTCTATCCATCCCCCTAACAGAGATTCTAGGGTCATGGATAGATATGGGAAGCGCATGTTTAGTTCAGCGACTTTTTCTCTGCGATCACTGAACTACTTAACCCACTTTACGAGACTACAAAGAGATCTCCTGAAAGAGCTAGGAGATACTCTCCAGGGTACGGTAGCTGCAGGGGTGGCCGACAAAGTCAACGCCCAGCTCGCTACCTTAAACTCAGTGGTAAACTTGTCCATGCGTCTCATATCCTATGCAGCTGATGGTTCGAGAATAGCCGCTAGTTCAGGCATTGCTCTTCGAAGACAAGCCTGGATGCGTCTCTGTTCCTTTGCAGAACCCTTTAAGTCTTCCTTTATTAATACCCCATTCGATGGCTCATCACTGTTTGGGCCAAAAGTAAAGGAACCTTTAACCAGGTGTGAGCAGGAAGGCAAGACCTTATCTGCCATTGGAGTCCGTTTTTTGACCCCTACTCGGCCCTACCCCAAGGCCCCTAGGGGAGGGAAAATGTGGTTCCGAAAAGCACAGGGAGCCTTTCAGGACACACGTGGAGAAACCTCCTCTAGAGGCAGAGGAGGGGTTATGATGGAAGACGCCGCCCCCGCAACAGAGGGGGTCTGCAGCAGCAGGGTGACAGGGGTCAGTTCTCTCGGTCAACCCTACCAGTGCCCCTGAAAGTGGGCCCAACTGTTCACCTCTGAAGGCAGTTGGGGGGTCACTTGTCTTTGTACTCAGAAGCCTGGGTAAACATAACATCAGATACTTGGGTACAAAGCATCATTTCCAGAGGATATTTCATACCATTCTCTTCCCCTCCCATTCCTGTAAAGAGAATCCCAGATGTCCCACCCAATCTCAGGGACAAGCAATTGTAGAGGTCCACAGATTGCTAGAAAAAAAGAGTCATCCAGCAGACCAAGTTGGATTTAGAACTTACTCAAGATTCTTTTTGGTACCAAAGAAAACAGGGGAATGGAGACCTATCTTGGACCTCAGCAGACTCAACCAGTTTGTAAAGAAATGGTAAAAATAAAACTTCGGACTCTGCACGACAAAATAAAGTTGAGAATTTATTTGGTAAGCGCTTTCACGTACTTTTCAGTACGCTTCCTCAGACCATAAAAACTGTAGAACAACAATGTATTCTTATATAGCAGCTACACAAGCAGCAACTAATTAAGCTAATAAGCTTAATAGGCAATTAATTAAGACAAAATGAAGAATGCTTAATTTAAGAATACATTAACATTAAAACCAAACATCCATCCACTAAACTGCTATGAACCTGCTCTAAGAGGACAGAAAAAAGAAACTAAAAATGTCAATGCAAAATGTTAAAAAACATACAACTGAAATTCTATAAATTTATATTAAGACATTTCAATACATGCATTAAAACTAAAAATGCATATAGAAAGTACATAAACGAAATGTGTTATCAGTACAATAGATGAATTTAAAAAACTAAGAAATGTGAAAGCTCTTTTACATAAAAGGCTTACAAAAAGGACATAACAATCAGGCAAACAAGAAATGTCTAAAATGCCACTGACTCATAAACTCACTTTAACTGTGTAGAGAACATGCTGAAACTATTCTACAAAAACTAAGTAAAATTGTGAAACAAGGGGTAAATGAGGAAAAAGGGAGGGGGGGGGAGCGGGGAGGGAAAGAAAACAAAGATGCATGAAACAAAAATTCATGAAACACAGAAATGCTGTTCAGCTAAATCTCATCTACGTGTGTTAAGATATGATTTTATGGAAACATATAAGTTTAAACCTGGTGGGTAATGCCCTCTCAATCTCAAAATCCATTTCAGTTCCTTTAGTTCAAGGAAATTCTGGTAATCTCCCCCTCTAACATTGGGTGTTACAATTTCCAGCACCCTGAACACAAAGGAATGGTTAGGGAAACTATCCACATGCTTTGCCAGAGCATTTAGCTCATTCATTTTCTTTATATCATAGGTGTGATTGTAAATCCTATTTTTTAACTTGCGCTTCGTAAGACCTACATAAAATGCAGGACAATGTAGGCACGTAGCTAAATACACTAACCCTGAAGTATCACAGGTAGCAAAAAGCCTAGGTTTAAAGGTGTATTTTATTTCTGGATGTACAAAGATTTGTTCCTTCGTAATAAGTTTACAGTAGTTACAACGTCTACAAGGAAAAGTACCTAAAGCTACATGTGGAATGGGTTTAGGGAAAATTGGTCTATCACAAAGCAACCTTTTGAGATTTTTGTTGTTCCTATATGTAAAATGTGGAACATTGCCTACAAGTTGTCGAGTGAAGGTATCTGTCATGAGTACCTTCCAGTTGTTGTTTACTATCTCTCTAACAATGCAACTATCATTGGTATAGGTGGTAACGAAACTTAACTTTTCTGTGGAAAAAGGTTCATGAATGGTGTATGTATTGTGAGGGCGAGCATGTGTAATACAAATGGGGGGCTCTACATCTTTGAGGGGTTGCATCCTGATTGTTCTAACTAAATTTGGATCATAGTGTCTATCTATAAGTAGATGTTCTAATTTATCTGCTTCAGCAATCAAATCTATTGGGTCCTTACAGATTTTTTGAAGCCTAATGAACTGGCTTTTAACTACCCCCTTGAATACATGCCGTGGGTGCATGCTATCATAGCGTAATATAGTATTCCTCCAGCAGTTCTTTCTAAACAAAGTTGAATACAAGGAGCCATTTCTAATATCCAAAGTTATATCCAAAAAGTTCACAGAATCAAATGAAACTTGTGCTGTGAACTTGAGGAAGGTTGTGGTAGTTTCTAAATAACTTTTAAAAGTGAAAAAATCTTCTATGGAACCTTCCCAAATCAATAGGATATCATCAACAAAACGGTAATAAGCTATAACTTGCTTAAAAAGTGGGTGAGTGAAAACATAATCTTTCTCCCATTTGTACATAACTAGGTTTGCATACGTGTTTGCACAGGGGGTGCCCATAGCTACGCCAGAGGTCTGTAGGTATAGGCACCCACCAAAGGCAAACACGTTGTTGTACAGAACTAAATCCAATAGTTGGCAGATTAAAATGGCATCATTCCTTTTCACTTGTTGGAAAGTTGACAGCAATTCCCTCACAGCTTGTATCCCCTCGACATTAGGTATGGACGTGAAAAGGCTATTAACGTCCATAGTAACTAAAAGGTGTTTTCCTTTTATCAAAGTTTTGTCAATGGAGTCAAGGGACTCCAGAAGTTGGTAGGTGTCTCTAAGGATGCTTGGAATTTCATTAAGTAGAGGTCTCATAGTTTTCTCCAAATACACAGAAATGTTTTCAGTTGCCCATTTCTCACTAGCTACTATAGGTCTTAAGGGAGGAGGGGCAACACCTTTGTGCATTTTAGGTAGTCCTTTAATTAAAGGCACCTGTGGGTTATCTACCATGAAATATTCATACAAAGCTTGTGATATTTGGCCACACATAAGCAGATCATATAACTCATCTTTAATCCTAGTTATGATGCTTGCCATTTTTACTTTATCTATTTTCTGATAGGTAAATTCATCACTTAACATATTTATCATCAGTGAATGATAACTCATGCTGTCAAAAATTGCCACACCTCCTCCCTTATCAACAGGTCTGAAAGTTAGGCTGGGTTCATTAGTTAAAGTAAATAATGAATTTTGTAAATCCTTGGTCATATTATAAAACATACATTTCTTCTTTGTACTTGTACAATAATTGTAAATATCCTTTTCACAAAGTTTAATAAATAACTCAACATGCGCTGGTAATATAGGAGAAAAGTTACTTTTTCTTTTAAACGAAGTTATTTCATTAACTGAAACACTGTCAGTATTAGATTTTGATTTAAAAAATATCTTTAGTGCAAGAGCACGCCCAAACATTCTAACATCTAACAGTAAATCATGTAGGAGGCTTCCTTGAGAAGGTATAAAGGACAGCCCTCTGTTAAGTAAGTCCTTGTCATGTACAGACAAAACGTACCTCGAAAGATTGAAAAAAAGTGAGGTCTCTACGGTTTCTGTCGCCTTCTCTGTAAGGCTGCATTCTCCTCCGATAACTTTCGTTTCTTGTTGCCCCAGCTGTTCCGCTGTTCTCTCAATGGGGCAGAACTCCTTATCCGATATGGCAAAAAAGGAGAAAGTGGAGTGCCGTTTTTTGGAACCGCTCCCAAATCCCTTGGAGCTCCTCTAACTCGATCTGCTTCCTGGTTTGGAAGTGGGGTAGATGTAACTGCTACAGATGTAGCAGAAATGGGAGTCTCCGGTGGTGTAGTGAATGTTTCTCCTGAGACATTCACTTGAACGGCTCTCGTTGAAAGTGGAGCAGCAGAGTCGACCCTGACTGGCGCTAGTAAGGTGTCATCATGAGGCGCCTGGTCCGGAGGATGCATACGGGAAACAGTGTTAGGTGGTTCTCTTCTGGGCCAAACGAACACATTCCCAGAAGTGAAATCTTGATAATCTCGTTCTAGTTTCTTATGTTTAATCTGCTGTAGTCGTGAAGCATAGGAGCTGACCTGGGTGTATAAATTGTCCATCCTACGTTGGAAATGATCATCAGGAAAAGTTCTATTCAATTCCTGTTGTGCACAATTAATTTTAGTCAAAAGTTCTTTTTCTAGAGGGGCAAAGTAGTCAATTAATAACTGCACATATTTCATACTGGTTTCTAAATTGAGCTCTTGCCATCTCTTGAGTAAAACGGGATGGGCATCACCGTATGTAGGCATGCAAAGTATGCGCATACCACGGGGAATAAGCTTAAAGCGTTTACAAGCTTCCATATGCTTTCTTTGCCAATTTAAACGTTGAAACTTGTATAAATCATTTTCTAAGATTTTAAATGCAGAATTAAACATTTGCAGGTTATCATGATTAATGTCACTGTGATTACCATTCGGTGCTCTAAGGTCCAGATCCAATAAAGGATTAAATTCTGTATTCAGCATTGTTATCCACTGTTCTTTACTGTGAGTTACCCTCGGTTCTGGAACGTAATCTAACTCCACATTAGGGTTTGCCATGTCGTGCGTAGTGATGGTACTAAAGAGAAAATAATGGTAAAAAATGGTAATAGACCACCACTTCAACAGAATCCTTAGTTAATCGAACTGAAGATAAATGGTAAAAATAAAACTTCGGACTCTGCACGACAAAATAAAGTTGAGAATTTATTTGGTAAGCGCTTTCACGTACTTTTCCGTACGCTTCCTCAGACCATAAAAACTGTAGAACAACAATGTATTCTTATATAGCAGCTACACAAGCAGCAACTAATTAAGCTAATAAGCTTAATAGGCAATTAATTAAGACAAAATGAAGAATGCTTAATTTAAGAATACATTAACATTAAAACCAAACATCCATCCACTAAACTGCTATGAACCTGCTCTAAGAGGACAGAAAAAAGAAACTAAAAATGTCAATGCAAAATGTTAAAAAACATACAACTGAAATTCTATAAATTTATATTAAGACATTTCAATACATGCATTAAAACTAAAAATGCATATAGAAAGTACATAAACGAAATGTGTTATCAGTACAATAGATGAATTTAAAAAACTAAGAAATGTGAAAGCTCTTTTACATAAAAGGCTTACAAAAAGGACATAACAATCAGGCAAACAAGAAATGTCTAAAATGCCACTGACTCATAAACTCACTTTAACTGTGTAGAGAACATGCTGAAACTATTCTACAAAAACTAAGTAAAATTGTGAAACAAGGGGTAAATGAGGAAAAAGGGAGGGGGGGGAGCGGGGAGGGAAAGAAAACAAAGATGCATGAAACAAAAATTCATGAAACACAGAAATGCTGTTCAGCTAAATCTCATCTACGTGTGTTAAGATACCAGTGCCCCTGAAAGTGGGCCCAACTGTTCACCTCTGAAGGCAGTTGGGGGGTCACTTGTCTTTGTACTCAGAAGCCTGGGTAAACATAACATCAGATACTTGGGTACAAAGCATCATTTCCAGAGGATATTTCATACCATTCTCTTCCCCTCCCATTCCTGTAAAGAGAATCCCAGATGTCCCACCCAATCTCAGGGAACAAGCAATTGTAGAGGTCCACAGATTGCTAGAAAAAAGAGTCATCCAGCAGACCAAGTTGGATTTAGAACTTACTCAAGATTCTTTTTGGTACCAAAGAAAACAGGGGAATGGAGACCTATCTTGGACCTCAGCAGACTCAACCAGTTTGTAAAGAAAGAGAAGTTCCGAATGGTCACGCTTCAGTTCACTCTTCCCTTCCTAGGGAAAGGTGATTGGATGTGCTCCATAGATCTCAAGGACGCGTACTATCACATAAAGATGAACAGACGCTCCAGAGATCATCTGTGCTTCCGGCTGGGAGCCCTGCGCTTTGGTCTCACTACAGACCCCAGAGTGTTCACCAAATGCATGGCAGTGGTCACGGCTCACCTGAGACATCTAGGATTCCAGGTGTTTTCATACCTAGATGATTGGCTCCTCACCGCTACCACCAGGCATCAATTGTCTCAGGTAACACAATACACTCTGACACTCTGCCATCAATTAGGCATTACAATCAACTTCGAAAAGTCTGCCTTATCGCCATCTCAGCTTACAGTTTTTATAGGAGCAGAGTTAGATACCTCAAGTACCACTCTACGTCTCCCTGTTGAAAGAGTCTCTCTTCTCCGCCAATACGTCAGCTCACTGGTGTCAAAGAACAAAGCTACAGCAGCAGAGATATTGAAGGTGCTAGGTTTGATGGCGGCAGCAATCCTGGCTATACCACTCGCAAGGATGCATATGCAAATTCTACAATGGCTCCTCTTTGCTCAGTGGTCTTAACAGAAACTACCGATGCAACCACATGATTCTCATCATGGATTCTTGCAGAAGAGACCTTCAGTGGTGGTTGACGTCCTTTCATGTCACAATCGGAAGAACCTTTGTTCTCCCACCCCCCCAGTAGCCACTGTTACCATGGACGCTTCCCTGATGGGGGGGGGGGCATTTTCAGGGAAAGACTGCCCAAGGCATATGGACATATCAAGAATCACATCTGCACATCAATGTTCTAGAGTTGAGAGCAGTACTTCTGGTGTTGCAGTACTTTCAGGACTCTCTCCCTCTAGGAACTATTGCAATTCAGACGGACAACATGCTAGTAGTCTGGTACTTGAACAAGCAAGGCAGAACCAAGTCTTACCCCCTTTGTTGAGAAGCCATCAGGGTCTGGCAATGGGCTGTGTCATCCCAGCATTTTCTGTTAGCAACGCACATCCCAGGGAAATCCAGCGTGATAGCGGACAAGCTAAGCAGGGCAATATTGCTCCCTCACGAGTGGTCTCTCAAACAACAGGTTGTAGAGTTGATTTTCCACAAATGGGGCCAGCCTTGCTGTGACCTCTTTGCCAGCCACATCAATTCAAAATGCAGAAGCTACTTTGCCCTAATACCACCTCCCGGTCATCCCCCGAGAGATGCACTTTTACACGATTGGCTCTCTGATCTCCTTTATGCATTTCCACCCTTCCCACTGATACTCAGATTTTTACAGAAAGCAAAATCTCTGGGAAGGACTGTTATTCTCATAGCCCCCTACTGGCCTCGACAGATTTAGTTCCCATTTCTCCACCATCATCATCTGTTGGAAGATCCATGGATCCTGGACCCAGTGCCGGACCTTCTGATGCACCCGTCAGGGGACCTCCATCCTTCACTGCAGTCCCTGAAACTGGCTGCTTGGCTAATCCACTACCACTAATTGCCAGGCTTCATTCAATTTCAGAAGATACAAGACAAATTCTCTTGTCTTCTCACAAGCCATCTACCAGGAAATTATATGGCAGTAAATGGAAAAGGTTCTCAATTTGGGCCAACACGCAGAAAATTTACCCTTTCTGAGCTCCGCTATCATCTATTTTAGAATTCTTGACAAAGATTTTTAAGGAAGGGACAGCAGCTGCTAGAGTTCATGTCCAGTTAGCTGCCATCTCAAATTTTCACCTTGGGATTGATGGATCAAATGTTATGGGCAATAGATTATCTAAGACATTTCTTAAGGGTGTTCTTCACATGAGACCTCCTATCAAAATTCCCTATATGGAATTTAAACTTTATGCTGTCTCATATTATTCTTCCGCCTTTTGAATCATCATCTTCTTGTGATCTCAAATATTTCTCCTGGAAAACTATTTTTCTTGTGGCCATTACTTCTGCCCACAAAGTGTCAGAACTTCAAGCATTATCTATCAGACCACCTTACATGGTTTTCCATGCTGATAGAGCATCTCTCAGAACAACCCCCTCATTTTTACCTGAAGTAAAGATATATATATATATATATATATATATATATATATATATGTATGTATATATATATATGTATATATATATATATATATATATATATATATATATATATATATATATATATGTGTATGCATATATATGTATATATATATATATATATATATATATATATATATATATATATATATATATATATATATATATATATATATATATATATATATATATATAAATACACACACACACACACACACACAATTTAAATGTACTTTCTTGCTTAGAAAACTAATTTTAATCTACGAGTTAAAATTTTAAGGTACTATCATGACACTCATCTATATTTTTAAGCAAGTGTGAATTTTTATTCTGTCAGTTAAAAATAGTTGAAAAACACTTCTGTGGAGACGTGTTTTTCCTTTTTTTTTTTTTTCTTTACCATTACTGGCTTATGCTGCTTGTTTTCCCTGGGAAAGTGGCACCATTTTCACCTTGACCATGGAACAAACTACTGATCCACCAGTCAGTCCTTCTTCCAGCCGCAAAAAGCAAAATTAAGCAAGCATTAACATTAATAACTTTTTTGGCCCCATTTTCTTGTCAAAAGAAACAGAAAACTAAGCATGTATCTGCTGCTGGTCAAATTTCTCTAGACAAGAGTGGGTTTACTAGATCTGTCTCAGAGTCTAATTAAGGCTATCAGCCCTTCTTAAATGGTGGTTTCTGGTAAAAGAAAAAAGGATGCCTGTTTTTCTGAAGAGATTCAATATTCTGAATATGGACAGGAAGGTGAAAGGACAGATGTAGGGTTTTCTCCTCAGATTTCTGTTTCAGATTGAGAGGAGAGCAACAGTATCTGATTCTTTTTTTTAGTGGGTTCTCTTTCTATGGGAGAACGGTCAGGTTTCTCAGTCCCTCAGAAAGTACTGAGCTACTTCATATGGAATTTCTAAAACCATCACCCATTCATCCAGTACTATCAGTTTTGGAGGATGTGTGCATGTCACTGCCTGCAATTTTCCTAGTATTCAGCATGCTGCCCCTAAAAATTCAGAAAGATTATATAAAATTCAGCAGTGTTTTAATTTTTGAAATATTCATTCTAAAGCCAACCCAGCAGCTATAACTTTAGTAAATCCTAGTGCTGCTAAATGTTTAGTTAATTCCAATCCATTCTCTCTGACAAAGAAGGGCTAATAATTGATAAGTATGAGGAAAAAAAGTGTATACTTCTGCTAATTTGATTTTCAGAATTTAGAATTTTCAGTGCCATATGTTAAAAGTTTTCTCTAACTAATTGTGAAAGTATGAGGAATGTTTTGCCAGTAGTTTCTTCTTGCGAAGGAACATCTGCTTTAAGTGGTTTAACTTCTTCCATTTTACAGGCTTACGAAACAACTGAAATCTATCTGTTTCAGTCATTCTATAGTAAGAATCATGATATTTGAAGATAGGAAGGCAAACTCAGTCTGAGGTGGGGAGGAAATTGCAGTGCATTGTAAGAGATGGGGAGGATCTTAAGCTGTGAGGAGTTCTGCTTGCCGATCAACACCAGTCACCACACACTGAAGTATACAGAGATGAATAATCGAGGTCCAAGATTATGGCAAATACATAACTATATTTTATGGAGCATGCCTACTTTATTTAGCAATTGAGTAAAAACACACAAGAATGTCAGGATTCATAGAGAAGCTGCCTAGTTTACAACGCTGCCCAGAAAGGCTTGCTTTTTCGGCAGTCTTATTTTGATTCAAAGAGCGCTCTGTTGCCTGGACATGCAGATCCCTGTTACTGGGCAGCAGAGTTTTGGTGCCATGTTTCATATTTAAATGTGGTTGCTGGGGCAAGTGAATGATAATGAGGCTGCATAAGTAGATTGATGCACTGCTCCTTTAGAATACTTGTATAGTATGGAAATCATACACTGTGTACTGTGCAAGTTAAGGTATCCTAAAGAGGAACACAGAAAATGTGTAAGTGAACACCACCAGGTAGGGACATGCACCTGTGTATTTCAGTGTGGGGAGCTCTGTGCAGGTGAACTGGGAAAGCTTTATCAAGTGTAGGTTAGAAATAAAAAAGAATACTAAACATAGTAATAGTACAAATATAATAGTATTAATAGTATTACAATATATTAATAATAAAGTAATACATATATTAATATTATTATGTAATACTGAATGTATGCACAGGAGTGAGTTGCTCTTTGCCTGTGGGCATGTTTGTATGTATAGTGACAGTGTGTATGAGTGAGTCTAAGTGTCTGTGTATGAATGCTTATTGTGAGAATTTGCATGCGAGTATATGTGTGTATTTCGGGGATAGTTGAAGATGCCACCATCACTTGTGAGTTGTATTGCTTCCTCAGATAATGTAGAGTGTAATTTCTGTGCAAAAGGATTCTTAGCGAGAGAGTGAGTGTAGAAAGTGGATGGACATAGTTTGTATTCTTTGTAATCTGCAGAGATACTAGAGTTTTATGTGTGACACTTCAGATTGCTTTGCTGCTCTTCACATTCCCAGTGTTTGCTAATATCTTTGAATTTTTGGTGCCTTTAGTAATTAACCTCACTTTCTGATGCCATTGATACCATCCCAATAAAATGTATTTGGAATAATATGTTTGTGGTAGAAGATGCTGATGAAATTGTTTGTATGTGTAAGTATATGTGTGATGTGATTCCCCCATACCCTAACAGGCACTGCTATAATCTTGGAGGTACCCATTCACCCAAGCTATTACAGCTAGTTTGACAACTGTCAAATCATCCTCAGGGTATCTATGATGTTCTTTATGTGTAGGTCCATGAGCTGTGTGTTTGTAGCTGTATGTAGGCAAGCTTAATGGGGTATGCCTAGGAGCCTGTGTATGAGTGCATGTCCTTGTGTCTGTGTGGGTGTGTGGCTGTGGCTGTCACTGTGGGGGGCAGGGGATCTTTCCCTGAGCGTGACCTAGTAGGGCCTGCATTACTTTGTAGTACAGGCTGTTAGGGTGTTCAACTGAGCAGTGAAAGACTGCTCATTTTAGTCAGTCATGCAAATCCTCCATGAATGAGATGTTGTCCTTTTTGAGGTAGGCATGATTATAAGTCACAGAAAGGGACAGTGGCACAGGTCAACAAAAGGTTTAGTGCAAGTTGCACCACTACACCAATATTGATACATCCCACCCAGAATTGTTCTAATAGATACAGTCTTGTGACCTTTCCTAAAGGGCTCATTAGCTTTGTCATGAATCTTGTGTATCAACCCTAGTCTATTAGCATCTGTTATTATGTCTAATATATACTCAGCATGCAGGGTCTGACCGCAGCACCTCTCCAAGATGCTTACAGTTCAAAACATTATATGTTTCCATACCAAACTGGAACTGAAGATGTTATGTTGTCCATATCTTGCCTTCGTTTTTGCTGTTTGTGTTCGGAGCCGATCCTCAGCTCCAACTTGGCCATATACTATAGCTCGAGAGCTTTTACTGTCTCGAGGCTAATCCCTATCCCAACATGCCTAGCGGCAGTTACCCAGATCTCTTTTGCCGCTTGCAACGTCGAGATTGCGGATACTGTCTCAGGCTAAGTTTTCTTTTTCTTATTATATTTTTGAATTATTATTTAAATATTTCTAGTTAGCTTAGTTAATTTGTTAACTGTAGTTGTCCTTAGCATTTCTATCTATTCCTATCCATCTGAGTGACTTGTTTTTTGTGTAAATGAACTGTTTTTTCTCTCAGGCCTTTCCCCGCCTTCAAACCCATTTAAATTAGAGGGCTCTCTTCTTCTTCTTGCCTTTCCTTTCCTTTCCTTTAACTTTTAAGGAGTTGTCATTTGAGTTAGAGGCTGTCCTTTGGTGGGAAGTTTGCCATTTAACTTAGAGCCCCCACCTTTCTCTTTTTCCCTGTCTGTTTTTAAAAAAAAAAAAGGATATTTTTTCGCTGTTATTCCCATAGCTTTCTTCTCTTTATCTAGTGTGATTAATAGTGTTATTGCAGTCTTGTTATTAGCAGTCTATAGCCTTAAACATAGTGTTGTTTGCTATTATGTCCAAGAATTCTGCCAAGGGTTCGAAACCTTCGGGTTTCAAGAAATGCGACTCGTGTTGCCAAAAGATGTCCCTTACGGATGGGCACATGAGTTGCAAATATTCTTTAGGACCTCTTCACCTGGCGGACCCGTGCTCTATCTGCCATACCTTTAGTTCACGAGTCCTGCAGGAGAGGAGAAACAAGCTAATCTTGGTTTTCTTAAAAGCCCCTTTTATGTGGCCATGGAGGGGACTCAGCCAGCAAAACAATCGGATAAAGTCAAGCCTTCATCCTCTTCAGCTCTGAGTTCAGAACTGTCTAAGGACAAGGATAAGCCACATGCTAAGGCAGACCCGACTTTCAGTTCCAACAAGACATCTTCACCTATGGCTCCATCTGTGTTTTCAGAGCCAGTAAGGTCCCATAAACATTCCATGTCTTCTGCTTTGGAACTGGTGAGGTCTGCTCCACAGTCTTCATTACTATAATCTGTGGTGGGCAGTCACCGGTCTTCAACCCATTCCTCTCGGTCATCTAGGAGCCTCTCGGATGATGACATGGAGAGGGTGGTAAAGAGGCTTCTTAGGACACCAGCATTAGCCAAAATACTTTCAGGCCCATCCCAGACAGAAATGGTGCCGACAGCCCAAACAACACCTGTCTCAGTTCCTCCTCTGACTCCTCTGAGTTTGGAGCCAGAGTGTATGGAAGTCATAGTGGTGGAACCATCAGTTCCAGTAACCTCCTCTAGTCTTTCGGTTCCGACTACCACTCGATCTGCTTGATACCCCCTTCTATCGAGGGATCTGGGGCCAACCCTACTGTCCCTCTTGGAGCTTTGGCGCAGGTCAGCTCAGCTCCTACATTGGCCTCGGAGCTGTCGCCTTTGGTTTGGAGGAAGCCTCCTGCTTCTTCTGAGCTGGAGATTCTTTTGGGTCGGGACTGCGATGCCTTCAAGGTGATGAGGAGCGTGCTGTCTGCTGAGACAGCTCCACCCTCTGCTCCTTTGCCTTTGGTGCCAGTGTCTGCCTCTGAACCTCCCCCCTGGGTCCAAGCATAGGGAACCCATGCTCCAGGATGCCCCATTGGGTGATCCCACCTCGTCCAAAACCTCCCCTGAGCATCCCTCTGAGGAGGTCCCTCAGAAAAGGACTTGCAAGCGGAAGCATGTGGACTACCCTGAGTCCTTGACATCAGACACAGACTTGGATGACTCAGTAGGGTCCCCACGGTCCCCCTCTGAAGATGTCTCTTTTTCAGACATCTTAGAAATTTGTAGACAGAGGGATGACTGGAAGTCCCGTGCCCATTCTGAAGATGAGTCAGTGTACCTGGATGCATTTGGTTCCCAACCCTGTACCTCTTGGGTGTCTCCTCCTTTCGACCCACTATTGCACGTAGTGAGTTGGAAGGCTCGGAATTCTCCAGACACAATGGAACCAGTTCTACAGAGGCCAAATAAATTCATTATAGTCCCTGAAGACAGGCTCTTCTTATCTAAATGTGTTCCCATTGATACTATGGTGGTGGCAGCAGCCACCAAGAAGGAATTAGCGGAAACTTCTTCATCTGCCCATCCACCGAATAAAAGAGTCTCGTACAATGGACAGATATGGGAAGCATACGTTTTCGTCAGTGACCTTTATACTCAGGTCGCTGACCTATTTGTCCCACTTTACAAGGCTTCAAAGGGATCCTCTCAAGGAGTTAGGAGATACCTTACAGGATCCTACAGCTTTGGGAGCCTTGGATAAAGTGGCTTCTCAGCTTGCAACCTTGACTTCAGTGGTTAACTCCTCCATGCGGCTCATTTCTTATGCAGCCGATGGGGCAAGCAGGGCAGCAGGCACAGAGGTAGCCTTACACAGACACTCCTGGATGCTCTTTTGTCATTTTGTGGAGCCCTTCAAGTCTTCCTTTACCAATGCCCCCTTTGACAGCTTGTGCCTGTTTGGGCTTCAGGTAAAAGAGACTCTCACCAGGTGTGAACAGAATGGCAAAACTCTGCCATGGGAGTACATTTTTCTGCTCCATCTAGGCCCTATCCTAAGTGCCAAAAGAGCGGGAAAATATGGTTCCAGAAATCCCAGAGAGCTTCGCCTGACACATGTGGAGAACTTCCCCCAGTGGCAGAGGGGGAAATAACAATGGGAGATGTCAACCTCGCAGTCGGGGGGGGGGTCTGTAGAACCAGGATGACAGAGATACTTTCTCTGGTAGGCCCATCCAGTGCTCATGAAGGAAGGCCCAACTGTCCGACTCCAGAGACAGTCGGGGTGAGATTATCCTTGTACCCAAAAGCCTGGCAGTCAATCACAGAAGATGCATGGGTACTATCCATAATATCCAGAGGTTACAATATCCCATTCTCACTATTTCCCCTATCAAAAAGACAATACTCTATCCCAGACGTTCCACCCAGTCTTCAGGATCAAGCAAACCTAGGGGTTCAAAGGTTGCTAACAAAAACAGTCATCCAGGAAGTACTCGCAGACCAAATCAGATCCGGAACTTACTCAAGGTTCGTTTTTGTTCCAAAGAAAACAGGGGACTGGAGACCCATCTTGGATCTCAGCAGGCTGAACAAGTCAGTGAAGAAAACAAAGTTCTGGATGGTAACACTGCAGTCTATCTTCTTTTTTCTGGGACAGGACAATTGGATGTGCTCCATCGATCTCCAGGATCCATACTACCATATAAAAATGGACAGACAGTCAAGGAGATATCTACGCTTCCGGCTGGGAGCCAGTCACTATCAGTTCAGAGCTCTGCCCTTTGGTCTCACCACAGCCCCCAGGGTGTTCACCAAATGCATGGCAGTAGTTGCGGCTCACCTGAGGCATTAAGGATTCCGGGTGTTTCCATAGCTAGATGACTGGCTCCTTACTGCCACCACCAAGCGTCAACTAATCAAGACAACTTGGGATTACCATAAGCTACGAAAAATCTGCCTTGTTGCCTTGTCAATATATTACCTTTATAGGGGCAGATTTAGACACAACGACCATGATAGCAAAGCTGCCTCAAGAAAGAGTATTAACGATCCATCACCAAGTTGTCATGCTGTTCACACAAAAGAGGATTCTAGCAAGATTTGTTCTGGGTTCTATGGCAGCAGCAATCACTCTGGTCCCTATGGCTTGCTTTCACATGAGAATTCTACAGTGGCTTCTGTTTGCACAATGGTCATTCCAGGATTTACCATGTTACATCAGATTCTGATCACAGATTCCTGCAAAAGGGATCTGGAGTGGTGGCTTCACTCCCCTATGATAACAACAGGCAAGCCGTTTCTACCCCCCCTAACTTGTAGCCACAGTGACCATGGACACTTCCCAGATAGAGTGGGGGGGTATTATCTGGGACAGACTGTTCAAGGGACTTGGCAGGAACATGAGTGCCACTTGCACATCAATGTACTGGAGATGAGAGCAGTGCTGCTGGCATAGCAAGCACTTCAGGACTCTTTACCTAAAGGGACTATAACAATTCAAACGGACAATATGTCAGTAGTTTGGTACATCAACAAACAGGGTGGAACCAGGTCTTACCCCTTGTGTTGAGAGGCTCTACGAGTTTGGCAATGGGCGATGTCTTCCCAACGCTTCCTTTTTGCAATGCACATCCCGGGGAAATCCAATGTGATAGCGAACAAGCTCAGCCAGGCTATCCTAATGGTGCACGAGTGGTCCCTGAAGCAGGAAGTTGCAGACTTGATTTTTCGCAAATGGGGCCAGCCATGCTGTAATCTGTTTGCCACTCCCCTCAACAAATGCAGCAGCTACTTTGCCCTAGTCCCACCACCAGGTCAGTCACCCAGGGACACACTTGTTCATGAATGGCCCCTGGGACTGCTTTATGCCTTTCCTCCATTTCCTCTGATCCCCAAGGTTCTTCAGAAAGCACAGTTGTTGGGTAGTAAGTTAATCCTCATTGCCCCTTACTGGCCTCGTCAGATATGGTTTCCATTCATTTGGCCTCACCTGCAATGGGAGCCTTGGATCCTGGACCCAGTGCCAGATCTTTTGAGACATCAGTCAGGGGTTCTCCATCCTTCCATTCAAACTCTCAAGCTCACAGCTTGGTTTTTCCACTTCCGGTCTTAGCCAGGCTTTCCGATGTTTCTCCAGCAGTTCAACACATTTTGATTTCCTCCCATAAGCCCACTACTAGGAGACTTTATGCTAGTAAATGGAAGAGGTTCTCTTGTTGGGCAGGCAAAAATCAGGTTGATCCCTTTACTGCTCCCATTTCAAAGATTCTTGAATTTCTCGCTGAAACCTTTGACCAAGGAGCAGCTGCAGTTACTATCCGAGTTCACTTAGCTGCCATTTCTAATTTCCATATGGGAGAAATGGGTTCCAATATCATGTCCCATAGGTTATGCAAGGCATTCCTAAGAGGTACTACCTTATTAAGACCTCCGATAAGAGAACCTCTTCCCCCCTGGAATCTAAATTTAGTTTTAGATGGTCTGATTCTTCCTCCCTTCGAACCATCTGCATCTTGTCCACTCAAATTTCTGACTTGGAAGACCTTTTTCTTGGTTTCAATTACCTCAGCTAGAAGGGTTTCAGAATTACTGGCCTTATCTATTCATCACCTGTACATGATTTTCCATAAAGATTGGGTTTCTCTCAGAACCAACCCCTCCTTCTTATCCAAGGTATGTTCCGACTACAATTTGAATCAATCCATAGAGCTTCCTGTGTTCTTCCCCAATCATGGCAACAAGGCAGAGTACAAGCTTCATCATTGGACATTCATAGACAGTTACATTTCTATTTACATAGGACCAAGGAATTTAGAAAATCTGATCAATTGTTCATATCATTTGTGGACAATAAAAGAGGTTGTGCAGTCTCAAAGGTGACTTTATCAAAGTGGCTTCCAGACGCTATAAAATATGTCTACGAGTTGCGTAATCAAAAACTTCCAGAAAAATTAAAGGACACTCAACAAGGGCCTTATCTACTTCTGTTGCTTTTCAAGCTAGCTTGCTTTTGGATTCAATCTGTGCAGGAGCTACATGGGCTAATCCTCATACCTTTATCACTCATTACAAAGTAGATGTGGCCTCCCTGAACAGGGAATCATTTGGTTCCACGGTCCTGAAGGGTTTTTTCCAGTGAGCCACCCAAGAATTAGTTGCTGGGGACACTGTCCCAAACAGCAAGAATGAAGGGGGGAGATATGGACAACATAAAGAAGTTATGTACTCACCATAATGTTCTCTGTTTGTTATCCTTGATCTCGCCTTCCTTCTTGCATCCCTCTCTCCTTCACCTTTCATTGAGGATAGAGAGGAATTCCTTGTTCTATTGGCTGTACTGGTTCGGTTTCCTTTATACCATACCTTATGGTTAGTCTCAGTCTACTACTATTACTGTTGTGGAGGGATCACACCTTCATATGTAGGTGTCATCGGATATATAAATTGGAGTATATCTTTTGTCTTTTTATATGGTCTAGTGTTGGGTTATCACAAACAAGATCTGGGTAACTACTGCTAGGCATGCTGGGATAGGGACTAGCCTCGAGCCAGTAAAAGCTTTCAAGCTATAGTATATGGCCAAGTCAGAGCCGAGGATCTGAACCCAAACAACAAGAAGGAAGGTGAGATCAAGGGCAACAAACACGGAACGTTATGGTGAGTGCATAACTTCTTTTTATCAAGAGGTGTTCTTAGTAGGGAAAGCCAGCTAATGAGTTTTAACTGTAAAAATTTTTAGCCAGTTACTTTTAAAGTGCATTAAAATATCTTTAAAAATGTATACGTCATACACTACTTTTTAGGCTGACAGATGTTTCTTCTTCCTTAAGTGTAGTCATATCAGTAGCATATAAATGATAATTAGCCATCAGAGTAAATACATTTTCAAATGAATGAGTAGTAATTAATGCAATCATAATACATGAGGTATACCACATGACACCTTTCTCATACAAGATGCTGTGTCCTTCATGCCCCAGCATTATCTTGTCTCACATTACTGGTTCAGGGTAGAAGCTCAATTACATTTCTGTCAATCCCAAATAGTACCAAAACTAGAAGAGTAAAAGATTATAACCTAAACTCTAAACTGAGAAAATATGACATTATAAGAAATTCAGATCATAACAAAAGGTTTCTTATCACCATTTTGCCAAGGGGTTAGCTATTCTGTACTCCACTACTTCTCTGTAAAAACTCTTGATTTCATGAGTGTATAATAACTAGTGTTTAGGCTCTAAGGCAGTAAAAAAATGCTTGGATTAAAGATTTCATTACCCATTCAAATATCTAGTTTTGTTTTAAAAAATGATGATGATGATGATAAGTTCCGCATATATATATATATATATATATATATACATATATATATATGGCAACTGGCCAGCACTGTCACTGTGAAGACAGAGACAATTCAGCAGTCTTGTGTTACACTAGTATCTGACACAACTGCACTTATCTGCAAGGGGGAAAAAGGGTGAAATTATCTGTGCAATAACAATTCTCTGTCTTGTAGTCCCTCACTTTTGCTATGTTCTTATAATGTTTGCTTTTAAGTCAGTATTGCCTTTTTTCAGCTGATTGCTTATTTCATAGATGTTTTAGCACATGTCGAGTGTTGAAATATTCTTCTCCAGTGTTTTGACTCTCCCCTGTCTTCCCACAATTATTTCCATAACTGAATGCAACTTATTTGATTTTTCAATGTAAAGAATGGAAAATGACAACCACTTACTAGCTATATACTTAGCAGCCATGAGGTAAATTTTTGGGATTATCCAGTTCAAGCCTGGCAGAGGTAGATACCAGAAATGAGGGAAAAGAATGCTAATGAAATTGTATTTGAACAACACACTGAAAAAAGCCCATATATGAACATTTATTGACAGATAATGTCTACCTCATAGATCTGCTGTATGAAGTGTACCTCACACAACTTTAATATTTTTAACTGACGCTATGAAAAGCCATCAACATCAAGCAGGCAACTAGGTTCTGTCTGTTTCCTAATTCACCTTCTCTTAGTGTGTACTACAATCATTCAGATGCAGCTTCTGCTGTTTTTTCAGTAAGCAAATATTTTTGAAGTTGTGGGAAATGTAGGCATTATCTCCTGGTTTATAAAACTTTATTTATTTTTTTCTTCTGGTTGTACTGTATTTATGGTGGTTGAATGCATATAAATTAATGCAGCACTACACGTGACTTTACTGTATCATCTCATTGTTAACATACTTTGATAAGTTTTCTTAACATCCAAACTATTGCATTTCATGCTAACTAAATTCTAATCCTAGCATGACAGTACTGTTTATTATGTAACTTCTCCATTTCAGAACCGTCCTTGGATTTCCATATCCCAAAATAATTGTCACTTGCATCTCTTCTGCTGCAGTGCCCCTGCCCTGTCCATTTCTACACAAGCTTGTAGTCATTGTATGCAGTTTTTATCACTCTCACAGTTTACCAGTGCAACAAGTTACACATTGATTATCCATCTTGTAGATATTATTGGTTCAACTCTACTCCACAGAATTTTACTGATGTTGCTTTTAGACTTATTCACCATTTCACTGTCTTGGAGTGGATGACTTGCAAAGCTGGAAGTGTAGCTGAATCACATATTCACTGTCTTGCAAAAACAAGTGTGACTTACATTCTTTCATAAGTTAGACGCACTGTTATTTCTATAGTAGTTACTTTGTGAATTGGCTTCTTCTACCAGATGGAGACCTTCCAACAACTTTTAAGACTATTTTCCTATAAAGTATAATGACTGTCTTTTATATATTTTGATGGGAGACCATACTTTTCCCCTGCTGACTGATAACTCCATTTGCTCTAAATGTGATTACATTGTTGTCCTAGAAGAATAAGTAAAGATATTAGAAAAAAAATGGATCACATGAATAATACCCTTGACTGCATTGTACACCAAAGACCTATCATATGGCTTATAGTATGTGTAAGTGAAGCATATAATGTTACAGTTAGTAATGTTACTTCACTTAGAAAGGCTTTAAAGCTCTCGGTTCTCTCTGAATGTTTTCTTCTACTGCATGCTTCTATACATAGATACTGTTCATAGTTTCATAGGTACGTTTATACTAGGCTAACAACCACTAGGGCCTTTATAAGCTTAGCTGTGCAATCCAACCCAATTGGGTCCCTGTGTATCATAGGTATTTATTAGGAAGGGGAATGTTAGTTAGGACGTTTTTAGAGGTTATGTGTGCGTGGGAGGGAATGTTCGTTTGGGCATTACTATCTGCTTCTATATATGAAATGGGGGCCAGACCTGGGGAGAATTTCTAATTTTTTGTCCATTGGTCAAGTTTCACTTAAATAGGATTAAGGATGGACTCTGCTTCACATGAATGGGGAGCTTTTCCAGAGCATGTGATCCCCTGAGACACATATCTGTCTCACCAACATTTTTGGGGATGTCTTGCATGCTAGGCATAGATTGCCTGTCAGGAACCTGTAGGAGACAGGGTATAGAGATAGGGATTTAAGGTGATCCATACAGGACAATGTGTTTATACCCTGGATTCTCCTATTGAGGAACCTTTGTGGGCGTTCCAACTGTTGCATAAGTCTGATCAGGTAAATGCTGAAGGGGAACATTATACTCAATGAGGGGTCTGATAAGGGATGAAAAAAAGTGGTATTGTGATTTCCTTGGCATGTATACCATGTCCTTACTTGTAAGTTGAGCAAGACAGAATGATTTTTGTACTGTCTTGGCCACATGTTGGTCAAAGGCCTGATTACTGTCTACATATGTTCCCAGATACCTGACTACTGGGTCAGCTCTTAGGGGTGCCTTATCAATGGAATAATTAGCTTGGGTAGCATTTTCCCCAAAATGACTATGATGCCTTTCTTGGCATTGAGTTTTAGTCCATGACTTTGACACCATTCATTTGTCTGTGTTAAACCTTCTTATAAGATGCTTGCATCATGTGGGAATCTATGATAGCTCCCACTTTGCAGTAATCTGTGAACTTGGTCAACCAAAGACCCTCAACATTAGCTTTTACCTCTGAAAAGTAAATGACAAATAAGAGTGGTCCCAGCATGGAGCTGTGAGACATCCTGCTGATGACTGGTCTCTTAGTGGAGCTGGTATCACCAATCCTGATGTATTGTGTCTTGTCTATGAGCCAGCTAGCAATACAGTGAGTTGTGTAGCAGTTTCTGCCCAGTTTGTTGAGTTAGTCAACTATACCAGAGTTGAGAATTGTATTGAATGCCTTGGCCAGTTCCAGGTCTGCAGTATGCACCATTTCCCCTCATCCATTACCGTGGTGACATTCTCAAAGAAGTCTACCAGGTTTAGTAGGCATGACCTTCCCCTTGACAAAGCCAAACTGGGTTGGATCCAGTGTCTGAAGATTGCCTATGTCTTTGTTGATTATTTTTCATGATAATTCTTTCCATGACTTTGCATATTAGACTAGTCAGACTAATATGGTCTGTAGATTTCAAGGTTGGTTTGATGGTCTACCCATGTGATGTGGCATAACCATTACAGTTACGATATAATCCAAAATAGCAGGATACAGATTCCCCAACACTCGAGACTCGAATACCAATAAAACAAGAAATTTATTCAAAGAGGGAGCAAAAAACACTAAAGCTCTTATGCAGGGTTAAGCGCTTTCATCTGTCACATCGCAGATTTCATCAGAACCAATAAGCTCCTACAGTCCATTCATTTTAAAGCCTTTTAGGTGCCAAAAAATCTCAATTTTAAAAAAACACTCAATTTTAAAAAACAAATGACTAATTATAAACAATTATTAGAAACAGTACTAGCTACATAATAGTATCTACTTATATTCTACTTATAAAATAAATTGATGTTCAAAATTCTTGTATACATTCATCTTTCACATTAAAAATCTAACCATAAGAATAATGTTAGAATACACTGTTGTCCTAAATTATAGAGTTAAATAATGCAGAAATAAATACTGTAGATCATTCTATGTCTTGTGTATACACGTTATATATATATATATACATAAGAAAAAATGTATATAAAATGTATGTAAAAAATATATTAATATATATGAAAATGTATTAATATATATAAAAATCAATATACAAAAGTGTACTAAAAATGTGCAAATGTGACTTATTCATTACAAGAGCTGTTTAAAACATGTACACACCTTAAGTATAATACCTAAGTGAATTACTTAGTCTATTAAATAACCTATGTTTGATTATATTAGTAAATACTAAACTCGTATGTAAGATATAAACATATAAACATAGGAGAATTGAGTAACATACAAAAATATACAAAAATATATATAAGAATGTCCAAAAGGCTAGCAAATACATATTATAGTACCACCTGTAAGAACATCTTTTTTGTTGTTGTACAGTGCTAATTTAATGCAAGAAAGGGTTTTAGACTGATATGATCATTTATAGGATAGGAAGCCTACTTTTTCTAATGACTATATTCATTTTAGCAGTTGTCATCCTCCACACATCTTCAAAAATATAGTCAAGGGACAGAGTATAAGAGCAGCAAGAATGTCATCTACAATGGAAAACATGACAAGTGAGTTAGAAAAAGTATTTAAATTATTCCTGGACCGAGGATATCCTAAGAAAATGTTAGAGAATGTCATTACGTATGTGCAAGACCAATGGGGACATAAGTATACACCATTATTGGGGATTAGTACTGTGCCACTGAGTAACAAGAGCAACGAAAGGGATAGAAAAGTATGTGTGATCAAATACAATCCCTACACCAGTGTAATTATTGAAATTCTCAAAAAACACTGGCCATTAATTAACACTTCTGGTGCTATTGGACATATAGTAGGAACAGACATTTGTACAGTATTCAAAACGGGAAGTAATTTAAAGAGAATAATGGAGTATGGAAGGAGAGGAATAAGTGACAAGAGAATGAAAGGTACCACCAGATGTGGCACCTGTAAACAATGTATATCTATTAACACTAAACAAAAAATTAGGCTAGACAATATTATTAATACTATGGTAATTTGCAAAAATGGGAATTGCAGTACACAACGCATTGTTTATATAGCTACCTGTACGAAATGCTCAGCCTTTTATATAGGCAAAACTGAGAGGAAGTTAAAGACTCGTATATATGAGCATATGTACAGGATAAAAAAGGGTGATTCAAAAAATGCATTGTGCAAACACATTTTAGAAAAGGGGACGGATCATAGTTTCATCTTTGCCATTATAGACCAGGTAGAGATCAGTGATAGAGGTGGGAATTGGAAGACATATCTGGCCTGGATAGAAAGTAAATGGCAAATATGTACGGATGCAACTACACCACCCGGCATAAATGATCATATCAGTCTAAAACCCTTTCTTGCATTAAATTAGCACTGTACAACAACAAAAAAGATGTTCTTACAGGTGGTACTATAATATGTATTTGCTAGCCTTTTGGACATTCTTATATATATTTTTGTATATTTTTGTATATTTTTGTATGTTACTCAATTCTCCTATGTTTATATATTTATATCTTACATACGAGTTTAGTATTTACTAATATAATCAAACATAGGTTATTTAATAGACTAAGTAATTCACTTAGGTATTATACTTAAGGTGTGTACATGTTTTAAACAGCTATTGTAATGAATAAGTCACATTTGCACATTTTTAGTACACTTTTGTATATTGATTTTTATATATATTAATACATTTTCATATATATTAATATATTTTTTACATACATTTTATATACATTTTTTCTTATGTATATATATATAACGTGTATACACAAGACATAGAATGATCTACAGTATTTAATTCTGCATTATTTAACTCTATAATTTAGGACAACAGTGTATTCTAACATTATTCTTATGGTTAGATTTTTAATGTGAAAGATGAATGTATACAAGAATTTTGAACATCAATTTATTTTATAAGTAGAATATAAGTAGATACTATTATGTAGCTAGTACTGTTTCTAATAATTGCTTATAATTAGTCATTTGTTTTTTAAAATTGAGTGTTTTTTTAAAATTTAGATTTTTTGGCGCCTAAAAGGCTTTAAAATGAATGGACTGTAGGAGCTTATTGGTTCTGATGAAATCTGCGATGTGACAGATGAAAGCGCTTAACCCTGCATAAGAGCTTTAGTGTTTTTTGCTCCCTCTTTGAATAAATTTCTTGTTTTATTGGCATTCGAGTCTCGAGTGTTGGGGAATCTGTATCCTGCTATTTTGGATTATATCGTTGCTGTTTGCTACATTTTTTACTTCCTGGTCGTTTTGATGGCAGAGGAGGAATCCCCGAGTACTTTATTGAGCTCTGAGGAATACCGTACACTCAGGAATGAGATGACGTCGCTGCAAGGCGACGTTAACAAGCTTCTTGACTTTGTTAACAAACTAACTGAAGCAGTTATGGTGAGCGGAGGCACCGCCAAAACTGCTAATATCAGTAAAGCTGAAACGGCTATGGATGGTAGAGACACCGCAAAACCAAGGAATTCCAATAGCACTGTAACTGCACAACTGGTATTGGTGGACGAAGCGAACGATAGCAGTAACGTGAGTGAGATTCCTAATGGGCAGAGAGAGGCTCCTACAGTGGGAAATAAGCACCAATTAGATCTGGGTGAGAATACCGCAAACGTGTCTTTAGAAGCGGATTTTACATTTGACTTCAGCCTGTTCCATACTAACGAGGAGAACATAAGAATGGGTGCACGCCCTAAACTACAAAATGATAAAATAAGAACATATTCATCGGTTGCTAACAAGGCACAAAACAGAAACAAAGGTACTGTTACAAATGAATATTTATCCAGTTCTAAAAGAACTTTAACAAAACAATGGACTGTAATGATAAGGATATGTTTAATATGGTCAATGATTTTTTAATGGATGATTATGATTTCATGAGTAAGTCTGTGTCTGTGTCTAGGTTTAAACATAAAGAGAGGCCCTCAAAGATCAATTATAAATATGATGACATTAAAGCTAGGATTTTTTTGCTGGGTAAAAAAATAACACAATTGAAGAGTGTGAGAATAGACAATGCTTACCTAGAGAAATGTCTTGGGTTACAAATAGTCCCTAAGGGACTGAGATTTTTTAAATTACCCTTAGGTATCAAGTTTAATTTAAACATAGTTTCAGAATTCAACAAAATGTTTGATGAATTTGGATTTACATATATGAAACACCTAATTAAATGTAATGAACAGAAAGTGAATGAGTTATTACAGGAGGTGGAGAGTTTAAATGAATCTATAATACACAATGAGACGTTTGAGAATTGGTATGATTGTTATTCTAACCAGTTTAACCAAGCTAAAGGGAAAGTAAAAAATGTATATGATAGGAAAATGCACAAAATAGAACGTGACTTAGAGCTATATAGAAATGAAAGAGCCTATATATGGCCACATTATGAAAGTGAGGGTGAGGATAGATTCGAGGTGGTACAAACTAAGGGAAGAAAGAGAAACTTGAGAGTGAATGAGGAAGAAAATTTTCAAGGGGGGCGATACTTTCCAGCACCAAAGAAACAACAAAGGAGAACTTAAATGGTAGAAAACTAAATGAAAAGGTGACTTCCCCTGAGAATGTTCCCCCTCACGTTATGTACCAATCAAGTCTCTCCCCAGTATGCAAAACTTCATTAACAAATTCATCAATGAATATAAGTGTATCATTAGACCAAAATGCAATTAATAAAGAACACGGACAAAGTATAGTTGATACACCTTTGATGGAAGTGGTTGTAGAGAACTATCCCAGTATCAGTTGCTATCAAGGGTTTAATGTGTACAACTATACTAATATTCAAGTTACAGATGATATTACATCCCTGTTTAGTAAGGGAATGAAGTTTATCCCTACGGTTAAGTTTATTTTATTCGATCTAATTAAAGAAATTAAATTATTTTGTAGAAGGTTGAACCTAGCTATTCAATTCAATGATCATCCCAACAAGAACAATACTACAAAAAGTAGATCTATACTTGTCAAAAAAAGTACATACATCCCAGTTATGAATGCCCATGTTGCAGCCTATGAGAAAATGGTTTGTAATGACATCTACTACCTTTATAAGGATGTAAAGTACAACTCAGGTGATAGCCATAACCTAATGGATAACTTAACCATAGGTGAAAGAAGATGTATGGAAGAACTCATATTAAATAATGAGATCAGAATAATGAAGCCTGACAAGGGCGGAGGTATAGTGATATATGACAGCCAGCTATACCTTAATGAAATAAATAACATATTATATGAATCAGGGAACTACGAACAAGTATCCATAAATCAAATAAATATTGGATACAGACGAATAGATTTAGCCCTAGAGGAATATTTACTAGATAACCGAATTACTAGTGAATTATATGACTACTTGAGAACAGAATACCCAATTATGGCACACATCATAGGGATTCCAAAGATCCATAAAAATAAGCATAAACCACCATTTAGACCTATCATCTCAGGATCCAAATCCAAAACCTTTAAAATAGGGATCACTACAGACCATTGGACTAAGCAAGTATACACCAAAGTGGACCATTTGGTTAAGGATTCCTGGGATTTTCTAAGTAAACTCACGATGGAAGTATGGGATGAGAATTTGACATTCCTCACTATAGATGTACAGGATTTATTCTCCAGTATACCAGCGTCTACTGGTTTAGAGTACTTCCACAGCAGCCTATGCAAATACTCTGGATGTAGCTGGGACAGAGTAAATTTAATTTTGGACATGATGGGACTTGTTCTAGAACACAATTACATATCACATGCAGGAGAATATTTTAGACAAACTCGAGGTGTAGCCATGGGGGCTTCTTGTGCCCCCATATTTGCAAACTTGGTTATGCTCGAGTGGGAGAATCTATACATATTTCCAAGTCAGTTTTATCAGTATATCAGGTTATACACTAGATTTTTGGATGATGTTTTTGTTATCTGGACAGGACCCAAAGAATTGATACCTTCGTTTCTGGAATACCTTAATCACACCACAGATTTTTTGAAATTTACTTCACATTATGATAAAAAAGGTATTGCATATTTGGATACTTGGATCAGCAATACAGGGACTGGCTTTTCATCAAGGATATATAGGAAGCCTACTTTTTCTAATGACTATATTCATTTTAGCAGTTGTCATCCTCCACACATCTTCAAAAATATAGTCAAGGGACAGAGTATAAGAGCAGCAAGAATGTCATCTACAATGGAAAACATGACAAGTGAGTTAGAAAAAGTATTTAAATTATTCCTGGACCAAGGATATCCTAAGATAATGTTAGAGAATGTCATTTCGTATGTGCAAGCCCAATGGGGACATAAGTATACACCATTATTGGGGATTAGTACTGTGCCACAGAGTAACATGAGCAACGAAAGGGATAGAAAAGTATGTGTGATCAAATACAATCCCTACACCAGTGTAATTATTGAAATTCTCAAAAAACACTGGCCATTAATTAACATTTCTGGTGCTATAGGACATATAGTAGGAACAGACATTTGTACAGTATTTAAAACGGGAAGTAATTTAAAGAGAATAATGGAGTATGGAAGGAGAGGAACAAGTGACAAGAGAAAGAAAGGTACCACCAGTTGTGGCACCTGTAAACAATGTATATATATTAACACCAAACAAAAAATTAGGCTAGACAATATTATTAATACTATGGTAATTTGCAAAAATGGGAATTGCAATACACAACGTATTGTTTATATAGCTACCTGTACGAAATGCTCAGCCTTTTATATAGGCAAAACTGAGAGGAAGTTAAAGACTCGTATATATGAGCATATGTACAGGATAAAAAAGGGTGATTCAAAAAATGCATTGTGCAAACACATTTTAGAAAAGGGGACGGATCATAGTTTCATCTTTGCCATTATAGACCAGGTAGAGATCAGTGATAGAGGTGGGAATTGGAAGACATATCTGGCCTGGATAGAAAGTAAATGGCAAATATGTACGGATGCAACTACACCACCCGGCATAAATGATCATATCAGTCTAAAACCCTTTCTTGCATTAAATTAGCACTGTACAACAACAAAAAAGATGTTCTTACAGGTGGTACTATAATATGTATTTGCTAGCCTTTTGGACATTCTTATATATATTTTTGTATATTTTTGTATATTTTTGTATGTTACTCAATTCTCCTATGTTTATATGTTTATATCTTACATACGAGTTTAGTATTTACTAATATAATCAAACATAGGTTATTTAATAGACTAAGTAATTCACTTAGGTATTATACTTAAGGTGTGTACATGTTTTAAACAGCTCTTGTAATGAATAAGTCACATTTGCACATTTTTAGTACACTTTTGTATATTGATTTTTATATATATTAATACATTTTCATATATATTAATATATTTTTTACATACATTTTATATACATTTTTTCTTATGTATATATATATATATATATAACGTGTATACACAAGACATAGAATGATCTACAGTATTTATTTCTGCATTATTTAACTCTATAATTTAGGACAACAGTGTATTCTAACATTATTCTTATGGTTAGATTTTTAATGTGAAAGATGAATGTATACAAGAATTTTGAACATCAATGTGTGCGTGTGTGCTTGTGTGCGTGTGTGCGTGTGTGCGTGTGTGCGTGTGTGTGTGTGTGTGTGTGTGTGTGTGTGTGTGTGTTTGGGGGTGTTGCTAGTATGCATTTCATGGGAGAAGCCAGAAGGAGAGAGTGGGTGAAGTTTGAGCTGAATTTGTCAGCCAGGAAATTTGCTATGTAACTCTGCTCAGTGAAGGTGACACCTTTAGCCACCAGTCTGGCACACTGGTATGTGCTGCCTTTGATGGTGTGTGCTGCATTTGAGGTTTTGGACATAGTTCCAGATAGTCTTATGGTTTCTTTAGCCTGTGAGGTTATCTTGACCTTATTATTGGCCTTGCTGGACTTAGTCATCTTAGTTTCCTGTTTAGTATAATTAGAGAGCTCCTATCATTGTGGGAGTTGCTGTTCTTGATTTTAACTGTGTTTTTTTCCTTATGTTCTGCACCCTATTAAGGTTAAGATTATACCAGTGTGGTTTGTTTTACAGTTTATTGTGGGCTTACTTTTAGTAGGTACAGTAGCCTGTATACAGCCATTTGCATGGCTGTACAGGGTCTCTGTGAACAATTCCTCATGGGTTGCTGTGAACTCAGAATAGGGACGGACATTGAATTTTGACAAACTGTTGCATAATAAGACTACTAGTACTGTAGCCCTATTTCTTTCACCTGATTGCATTTAGATACGTGAGGTTTACTTCTTTGAGAAAAACATCAGGAAATACATTGCTGTAGCCATTATTTTTTAGTTGATTATATGCAATTCTATGGGGGGTATAAGTTCACAATGTAGTGCTTTTTGGGAGAGGGGAGGGAGTTGTTTGTGGAAACTAAGATCAGTTATTTAATTGCATTTTAGCAATCACTGATATGGCTTGTCAGGGAGGAAAATGCATGGATGAAGGAAACAAGCTGAAATACTTTACTCTGGAGATTGTCTTTCACTTGTTCACATTTTAATATTTTAGGTGTAAACAGTAAGAAAATAATCAGTAGTGAGATAGGCTGGTAGATAATTTCATACAAATTAGTTTAGTTTCAGTTTATACATAAAACTTAACTATTTGATTTCAGTTTGGGAAATGACTTGATTATGGAAAAAATAGGAGCTTCATAATGTCTTGAATTCCTACAAGTAAAGTCTTAGGTTTAACCTGTAGTTAGAAGCATTAATATAATCTTGAATCATGCCAATGGTATTTTAAAGAAATAGATAATGCAGATATAGATGAAGAAGAATAAGAACATTATCCACAAATTACACAAACTCAGTGAAAAAAGAAAAGTAGTTAATTAATCACAGTTATAAAGTCATGTGCATGACTTGGCTCCTTACTGTAATTCTTAGTTCTTTGGGAAACAAGTTGAAGTACACTATGTACAGAGTCAAAAACTAGTGGTGTGGGAAAATCTGTTTTTGAAGGCAAGGGATATTACATTAAATTGTAATATTATTTGATCTCTGCTGTGCAGTCTTTGATATGTCCTGTCAATGAAGAGCAGTGTGTGCCTGTGAGAAACATTTTGAAATACCTTACTGTTGTCATTATTTGAATTGCTCACATTCAAATATCAGAGGTGCAGATAGAAAGTGGTAACCTTTTGAAGGGAGGGAAGTAAATTGTTTCTAAGTCATGTGATAATGCATTTACTTGATCACTTTTAAACAGCCATACATATGAATTATCAGGGAAGGGCAGAGCGTATGCATGAGGCAAATACATTGAATAATCTTAATGTAGCCATTATTTGATTCACATAATAAGAATCAAACTTCAGAAGTGTACCTGGTCAAAGAGTGGTTGCTATTCATGGGAGCTGAAAAGGCCATCTATGCAGGAATGTGACTTCTGCTGATGCCACGTGATCTCAGTGACAGTCATTTATGTGATTTCTCAGGAGTATTGTGAATGTCTGTATGTATATGTGAGTGCTCTGTTTATTAAAAAATAAATCTTAATTTTTATTTGTAAACAGTTTATGCTGCTTCTTTGTAGTTAGAAAAGGTACTCCCTTTCAGAAGGCACATATCCTGTTTAGTCAAAGTGTGTGAAAGGCACTTAAACTAATGATTGTGGCATTTTTGAGAACTCAGTGAATTTGGGTTATTATAACTTCACAGCATTCCTACTACAAAAATGTTTAGATTTACTTCACAATAAAATGGACATTAATATGGTATGGTTTATAATACAAGAACTAAAATCACTATTATGCCTAAAAGTACTGTGTTTATGCATTTGAAATGTTCATAGAGGAAAAACAAAAAAGTATCACAACGTGTAAATCAGCAATTATGAATTTAGCATGAAGCTATTCTATTATCTATTCACCTAAAAGTACAATCTAAACTAGTTTATAAGGGAATATCCAGATTTATTGTCCAAACAATTTACTGCAAAATTACAGACTATGTCAGAGATCTTACCTTCTATTGGTAAGCACTAAGGTAATGCTTACCTGACCATTAAAATGCACCAGGCTACTAAATTGCATTATAACTTATTTCCATTATGGGTGGACATAATGCTGCCTAGGATGGAAATTTGGTTTATATCAATATGATATCTGTATTGATTTTGCTTTACATAAGAAACCAAAATCATGTATAAGTCTCTATAAATGGGAACTTTTATTACTGGAGGGATACCAAAACTGAAACTCTCATCATTTAACTTCACTGAAATCCTTAAAAGAGAATGTTTTAAGTGTATTTTGTTCTTGGTCATCAAAGTGTAATTCATTGAAAACTTTACAAAGAACTGCCAATGGGGACTGACAGAGGTACTGAATGTAGCATTTTTGTATGATTTTAAGGGTGACTTTTACGCGGTTGTATTATATTTAGTTTCCATTGGAGTGAGTATAAGGATTTAGTTCATGAAGAAGAATGCAGTAGATGGCCAGAACATATCTGTATTGACTAGGAAAACCTGACACATTTCTCCAGAAAAGGGAACTTTGTTGTCACTGGAAGGATACACCACCACATCTGTGCACATACCAAATGTTATAGGGTCATCTTCAGCACTGAGCTGCATTTAAACTCTTAAATGTGGAATATAAAGGAGAATAACAGTCTTACTTGCTTTATACCTGAGTACTGAAGTATAACAACCTATTTTTTACTGTCAGAGGGGAATTGGGAATACAGCCTGTTATACAAATGTTTGCACAACCATTTCAAAGCAGCAGTCTAGCATGTTGCATTATATTTGTTTTCGTTGAAGTAGTTATACACCTTCTGTTCAGGACAAAGAATGCAACAAATGTCAAGAATATATCTAGCCTGAATTATCATTTCTTTAGAACTAAAAACTGCATGCATGTCTGTAAAATAAATATTTTGGTCATTGGAAAAAAATCAGTTGTCTTAGTGGCAATGTGGTCAAGCAATATTTGTCATTAAAACAAGTTAAAATCCATATGGACAAAATTAATGTAATGCATCTGCTCCTGATTATTTCATCACAACTGCATGTCTTGCAAATAACAGAAAGTGTATGAGCTTTTATACATAGGCACTAAATGCAGCTTTTTACAGATATTTTTCAATGACTGCCTTGTTCGTTAAACTAAACTCACTTTCTATTAGCCATGGGTATATGATATATCTTCAGGTTGACAAATGCAGTACATATCCAAAATATATCTTAACTGAGTTGTCTTTAAATCTGGCGTAAAGAAGTGATATTAAATAATGCAGCAGAGGCAACTAGTCCACAAAATATCATGAATCTTAGATTATCCAGTGTATACACTTCAACTGTTTGCCACAAGGAACCAGCAGACAAGCAAAGCTCCTTTACATAGCTCAAACTTCTCCCTTGTCTTCCACAGTGCATCACATCTCCCAACATATTCCAGGTCTTGTCTGCTACCATTCACATTGGACATGATCTATATTGATTGGGTTCCAGATAAGTGGATCTTTAGTTATTTTGGATCTTTAATTCTCTCAGAAAGTGAGTATTCACTTATTTGTTTTCACATTCAGATGTACATAGTTGAACAGAAAGATATATACTTTTCTTTTTCCTACCTGTGTGCTCCTGGTTAGATATTTTTAGGTCTAGCCATAGTTACTTATCTTTTCATTAATTTTTGAAAAACAAGTTATTTTTTTTTATCTGTAGCAGAAAGTTTTGTTTTCTGTGTGTATCTTGTGTTACTGTATGCTAGTTCAAGGTACACTTATTTCACTATAGACAAGGCTTCAGGGTTTTGAAAATGTGTCCATTGTGGTGACAAGATCCACCTTCAGGACACTCCTGAGTTGTGTGTAGTATGCCTGGGGATGGATCACCTTAAGAAGCCCTATGATATTTGCAGGTTCTTAAACCACTGCACCATTCAAGAGAGGTGTTACAAATTAATTTTAAATGGATCTTCCATTTGAGAAAAGGGTAAGGATGAAGGCAAAAAAAAAAAACAAAAAAAAAACTCAGGATCTTAGGTCAATACTGTATGACAGTATCCTGAATCAGTATGTTAAAAAAATTCTAGATGATTATGGTGCAATCCTTCCTTCCATGCCACTAGGAAGGGGATTTGATGTGCATAATACACCATCAGGATGCATATCTGCACATAAACATTGCTAAAGCATCCAGGTGGTTCCTGCACTTCTAAGTAGTTGGTAGTTATTATTAATTTTGTGCACTGCCATCCAGTCTCATCACAACCCATAGGGTGTTCATCAAGTGTATGGCAGTGGTAGCATCTCACATGAGTCCTTAGGAGATCCACATTTTGCCTTATCTGTATGACTGGTTCCTATTCTCTGCCACCATGGAGCCATTGTTAGAAGCAAGGAATTATTTACTCCAACTTTTGTCTATCCCAAGGGATATCAGTCAAGAGGGAAAAATTGTAGTTTGAGCTGTCACAGAACCTCATTTTCACTGCATGTTACCTGGACACCATAGGGCAGCATACTTTTTGGTATTCTTTCATGGTATCACCTGAAGTGTTTAGCTGGAAGATTCTGTCCCACACTTGAAATTGATGGACTAGATAATCAAAGATACAGTAGTATCTTACCATAAAATTGGATCTTGGTTATCCATGCCTATCCAGTTCTACAAATTCACAATCCAACCCACCCCACACTTCAAATTTCTACTTTTCTGGTCCTAACAAGCTTTATTGGCCTTCTGAGGCCAGTCCACATTTAGCTGTTTACTTACTACACTGTGTTTTCCAATAGTAGACACAGTACTAGCTTAGTCTAGGATGGTATACTCAATCTAAGGAAGGTAGGGAGGTATGGTGCATTGTAAGAGACAAGGAAAGAGTTTGTGCTGTATGAAAGAGCTCTGTTTAGTGATCAACACCTGGTGGTGACCTATCCAACACTTGATGTGGATGGACATGGGTATCAAGATCTAACATTGTGCAAGTATGTAACTGTTGCATCTCAGATTATCTAGTCTGTCCACTGCAATTGTGGGACAGAGTCCCCCAGATAAACAGCTTGGGTGGCATTATAACAAAATACCACGGGGTACTGTGACTCCAAAGGAAGACCTTGACTTTGATACCACTTTAAGTTTGTAATACTTTGCAGTGGTATGCAGTGAAGCCTATGTTGTTGCAGCAAAAATATTATCCACAGAAGATTTCTAAAGAAAGCAGAAGTTGCCACTGGTCTTGTAGAATATTCCTTTGTTTTGAAAGAAAGAGATTTGTTAGGCAAGGTATAAGCAAACCAAATACAGTCAGACAGCCATCTGGGAATGACATGCAATACATTTTGACACAGGCTTGCAAAAGTGAATGCTACAAATAACTGATAATGTTTTCTAAATTGTTTTGTTTGCTGCAAACAAAATCTTAACTGTCTATATACACCAAGGCAGTTTAACTATTGGAATACTGAGGAAAGAATACAGGAAGGTGAATAGTTTAATTGACATTGGCTTCTGAGACTACTTGAGGCAGGACAGAGTTGGTCCAGAGAAAGACTCTGCCTGTGTGAAAGACCAGGTAGGGGTGTTGAAAGGATAGGGCTTGACGTTTAGAAACTACTTTGGCTGAGATGTCATCCATGAGAAAGAGAGTTTTTCCAGGAAAGGAATTTGAAATCAGCTGAACTAGTTGGTTTATACCTAGGGTGGATCAGCTACTCCAGTGCAGATTAAGATCCCAAGGGGAAACTAGGATTTTGAGTGCAGAACAAAGTAAAAAGTTCCTTCCAAGAAGACTTTGCATACCTTCTGGGAAGTCAGCAACTGAAAATTATCCAAATAAACAGTAGCAGGGTCACCACGACAAAAAGCCTAAAGTAATTTATTAGTAACAGGATAAGTGCTTTAAGAAAACAATTTCCTTCATCAGATCCTACCATTAACTGACATAAATATCACTGTATATACTGTTTTGAAAATGTCATAAGCCAATCAGCAGAATTCAAATGGCCCATGCAATTTCCTGGTGAATCACAAAAGAGCAGATGTCATTTCCTGATACATCATATCCCATTCTCAAAACAAACAAAAATACGCATATGTGAAAACACATACTAAAATTTAGATACAATATAAAAGCATATAAAGAACATAACCATAACACATAAAAATTGTATAAAACTTCATAAATGTGTTTAACATAACCAGAGCACAGTCTTCGAGCTTTCAGCACAGGTTCGAGAAGTACTTTCTAATTCACGCAGAGCTGGACACTTTAACTTCTCATTATATGAGTTAGACACCTTAAATGATTTAATACATAACAAGGGCATTACTGTGAGACCAGCAGATAAAGGAGGGGGCATGGTGTTTTTTGATACTCAGAAATATATTTCTGATAAGCTCTTGAAGTTACATGCAGATGCAGCAGACACCACCTTGAACATATCTGAGCTGAATAAACTCTTAAGTGATGTGAACAAAGAGTTGCATGATCTTTTTATGTCCAATTTTATTTCTGCTGAGCTTTGTGAATATTTTCGTGTGATACATCCAAAGTTACTTAGTATCACATGACTACCTAAGATTCACAGAAATTCCATTAGCCCCCCCCCCCCCCCAAGACCCACAGTAGCTGGTGATGATTGGGTCACTGAACCTTTGTCTATTTGGGTCAAACTGCAATTGAGACCTCTGGTTGATTCTGCTTCTATAGTACTCAAAGCCACAGCACATTTTCATAGGTTCATAGGTTGGTACTAGGCTATCAGCCCTATGGCCTAGACAAGCCTAGCCATAACAATTCCCTGGCTATTTCTTCCCAGACTATTTACTTCCCTGGACCCCCCTGTCTAGCAGGGCAACTGACATGATCCCTGGGGTGAATTTCCTTTCTCCCATCCAATCATCAAGGTTCCTTTTGAAGAGGGCCAGAGAGGCACTCTGCTTGACATGTATGGGCAATCTATTCCAGAGTCTGTAGAGTCTCTGGGTCAGGAACCTATCCCTCCAACATGTTTTGTTTATTGTGATGACAAGGTTTAGATCCCTGGAGCGTGTGGTTCTGAGGGATTGGGATTTCTTTAAGTGTAGCATGTCCAACAGTTCTGGGTTTGACATGGCCTTGTATGTTAAGCAGAGATCGCCTCTGAGTAGATGATATGCGACAGAATATAGCTGGAGTTTTTTAAGGCGGTCAGCATAGGGCATCTGCTTTAGGCCTGTGATTCTTTTAGTGAGGTATTTCTGCGGCCTTTCCAGTTGTTGCAGATGTCTTGTATTCTATAATGAGGTCTAATGAGGGATGAGTACAGTGGGACAATGACCTCCTTTTTTCTGGATGAAATGCCCTTAGTGATGAGGTGTGCCACATAGAAGGATTTCCTGACTGTTGTGGCGATGTGGTTATTGAAGGTGAGACCACTGTCCACCTGTGCCCTTAGGTCTCATCACACTTTCGGTGTTTAGTGTACTGCCACCTATATGGTAATTCATGGATACATGTTTTTTCCCAAAGGGGATAACTATACATTTCTTGGCATTGAGCTTGAGCCCATGGCTCTGGCACCAAGCATCTGTTTCTGTAAGGCCCTTTTGTAGAGTATCCACATCATTTGGGGATTCAGTAATGGCTCCCAGTTTGCAGTCATCTGCGAACTTTGTTAGCCAGAGTCCCTTAGTGTTGGCCTGTACTTCAGAGAAGTAGATACCAAACAAGAGCGGTCCCAGGACTGAACCCTGAGGTACTCCACTTGTCACTTGTCTGGAGCTGGATTTGGAGTCGGTTACTTTTACAGTGTGGGTTCTATCAGTAAGCCAGTTAGCAACCCATTGGGTGTCGTAGAGATTAATGCCCAGTTTAGTAAGTTTATCTATGATTCCAGAGTGGGGGATGGTGTCAAAGGCCTTGGCAAGGTCTAGATAGGCTGTGTGGACCACCTTACCCTCATCCATGGCTCTGGAGACTGATTCAAAGAAGTCAATCAGGTTCAGGAGACAAGATCAACCCTTCACGAACCCAAACTGGGTGGGGTCCAGTGTTTGAATGTTGTCAATGTCTTTGTTTATAAGTTCCATGATAATACGCTCCATGGCCTTGCAGATAAGGCTTATCAGACTGATGGGATGGTAGTTTCCAGGATCCAAGGTGGATCCCCCCTTGTGGAGTGGGATAACTGTAGCTGTGCGCCACTCAGTGGGCACGAAACCTGAGGTGAGGTCTTGAACAACTGTATGCTTTTGAGAACACCGTGACTGTTAATACTTCCTACATTTTAGTAACATGGAACATTGTGAGCTTATTTACCATTATTCCTAATGACATTGGTTTGGACTTTATTTGTCGTTATAATGACAGGTTCTCTTTTTTAGAGAAGGATGTTATGACATGTATTAATCATTTGCTGATGATTATTCTGCATAATAATGTATTTTGTTTTAATGATGTAATATACCATCAGCAGAGGGGTGTTGGGAACACCCTGCACTAACAGCTATGTGAATTTGGTCTTGGCAGAGTGGGAACATGAATTTGTTATAAATGCTCATAATTCATGGTATGAGCAGGCATTATTTCACTGCAGATTTGTTGATGACATTTTTGTGGGGAGGTAGTGAACAACAATTGTATGATTTTATAACATATTTAGAGTCTACCACAGCTTTTCTGCATTTTTCTTCACATGTAGACATGAAATGTATTGAATTTTTAGATGTGAAGTTAGGATTAGATACTGAAGGAAGGCTGACCACATCATTATTTCGCAAATCTAGCTGGAGGAATACCTTGCTTGTTAGAGACAACATGCACCCTGCACATGTTTTTCAAAACGTAGTCAAGAACCAAATTCTAAGAGCTTCTAGATTATGCAGTAGTTAAGAAAATTTTCTGTCACAGAAAGACAATACTGTCCAGAATTAGATAGAGCATGGTTACAAGGAAAAGGAAATACATGCAAGTACTGGAGATCTAGATGTTTTACACAGGAATAAGGGGAAACATGGTTCTCTGTTGGGTATGGCAACAATCAAAAAGGGGGGGGGATTTCAGCCCCACTTATGTTAGAGTCCCACACAGATTTAACAGTGACAGTAGATATATTTGTAACATTATACATAACAATAGGAAAATGCTTTTAGTGGATGAACAGATATGGAATATAGCTGGCTCTGTACCTCGCTTCAGTTATAAGAGGAATAGTAACTTGAAAGATCTGTTATGTTACAGACCAGCTAATACACATAGTTTTAGATTTCCATCAGAAAATAAATGTGCGTAACCTTCTAAAAGACGCAAAGCATGTCCTTTTATAAATACTTTAAATAAATTTCCACATCCAAGTACACATAAGGTTTATTTTTATAAAGGATATGCTGCATGCACTACTAGAAATGTGATATATATTGCTAAGTGCAACCGTTGCACTTGCTTTTATGTTGACAAAATGAACCAGATGTTTAAACAACGAATTGTACAACATCAGTATGCTATACGTAACAGTTAGAACACAGTACTTTGTTTCAACATATAGCACTTTACTCTGATCATAGCTTTTCCTTCATGGCTATAGATACCATTAACAATATTAGGGGTGGAAAATTGCAAAATGCCACTGAAGTAAGGGGAAACATATTGGATAGCAGAACTGCGTGCACATGTTCTGCCAGGTTTAAATGCTTTTATTCCTTTAAAACCTGTGCTGAAAACTCAAAGACTGTGATCTGGTTATGTTAAACATATTTAGCAAGTTTTATACAATTTTTATGTGTTATGGTTATGTTCTTTATATTATTTTATATTTTATATATATTTTAGTACAGTGGATATAAAAAGTTTACACACCCCTGTTAAAATGCCAGTTTTTGTGATATTAAAAAATGAGACCACAATAAACCATTTCAAAACTTTTCCCACCTTTAATGTGACCTATAACCTGCACAATTCAATTGAAAAACAAACAAATCTGTTAGGGGAAAAATACAAAAACAAAAATGTACAATATGTTGGTTGCATAAGTGTACGCACCCTTAAACTAATACTTTGTTGTGTGTGCACACCCTTAAACTAATACTTTGTTGAAGCAGCTTTTGATTTAATTACAGATTCAGTCTTCTTGGGTATACACACCTGCCATCAATTAAAGAGACTCTGATTAACCCCAAATAAAAATTCAGCTGTCCTAGTACGATTTCCCTGACATTTACTCAGTTGCCTGTTACAGCAAAAGCCATGGTTTGCAGAGAGCTTACAAAGCATCTAAGGGATCTCATTCTTGAAAGGTATCAGTCAGGAGAATAGTACAAAAAAATGTCCACAGCATTGGCTATACCATGGAACACAGTGAAGACAGTCATCAAAAAGTGGAGAAAATATGAGACAACAGTGACATTGCAAAGAACTGGACATCCCTCCAAAACTGATGAAAAGAAAAGATGAAAACTGGTCAGGGAGACTGCCAAGAGACCTGCAGTAACACTGAAGAAGCTGTAGGAATTTCTGGCAAGTACTGGTTGTATACTGTATGTAACAACAATCTCCTGTATTCTCCATATTTCTGGACTATGGAGTAGGGTTGCAAGACGGAAGCCTTTTCTTACACAGAAAAACATCCAGGCCTGGTAAAAATTTGCAAAACAATACATCACATCTCCCAAAAGCATGTGGGAAAATGTGTTATGGTCTGATGAAACCAAAGTTGAACTTTTTGGCCATGATTCCAAAAGGTATGTTTGGTGCAAAAACAACACATCACATCACCAAAAGAACACCATTCCTACGGTGAAGCATGGTGGTAGATGTATCATGCTTTGGGGTTGCTTTTCTTCAGCTGGAACTGGGCTTTAGTCAAGGTGAAGATAATTATCAACAGTTCCCAATACCAGACACTTTTGGCCCAAAACCTTCAGGTATTTGCTAGAAAGTTGAAGATGAGAAATTTCACCTTTCAACATGACAATGACCCCAAGCATATGTCCAAATCAACAAAAGAATGGCGTTACCAGAAGAAAATTTAAGTTTTGGAATGGCCCAGGCAGAGCTCAGACCTAAATCCAGTAGAAAATCTGTGGAGTTACCTGAAGAGCGCTGAGGATAACAGATGCCCTCACAACTGGACAGATTTGGAGCACTTTTGCAAGGAAGAGTAGGCAAATATTGCCAAGTGAAGATGTGTCATGCTGATAGACTCCTACCCAAGAAGACTGGATGCTGTAATTAAATCAAAAGGTGCTTCAACAAAGTATTAGTTTAAGGGTGTGCACACTTATGCATATGCAACTAGCGTATTGTAAGTTTTTTTATTTTTTATATATTTTTCCCCTTACAGATTTGTTTGTTTTTCAATTGAATTGTAGAAGCTATAGGTCACAATAAAGGTGGGAAAAGTTTTGAGATTATTTATTGTGCTCTCATTATTTATATCACAAAAACCTGGCATTTTAACAGGGGTGTGTAAACTTTTAATATCCACTGTATGTGTTTTTACATATGCATATTTTTGTTTGTTTTAAGAATAGGATTTGATGCATCAGGAAATGACATCTGCTGTTTTGTTATTCACGAGGAAATTGCATAAGCCATTTGAATTCTGCTGAGTGGCTTATGACATTTTAAAACAGTATATATAGTGATATGTATGTCAGTTAATGGTAGGATCTGATGAAGGGAATTGTTTTCTGAAAGCACTTATCCTGTTATTAATAAATTATTTTATACTTTTTGTCATGGTGACCTTGCTGCTGTTTGTTTGGATATGTTTCTGCTGCTGTTTGTTTGGATATGTTCCTGCTGCTGTTTGGATTTTTTTACATTTCTACAGTGTTACTAATAAATTATTTTATGCTTTTTGTTGGGGTGAGCCTGCTGCTGTTTGTTTGGATATGTTTTACATTTTCTACAGAAGGGTCTTTGGTTCCTGCAGTGCTGTGTTTTGATGTTGTAGCAACTGAAAATTGAAATATTGATAGAAATTTGAGATAGCTGCTAAGTGGACTTTAAAAGTGGAAAAATCTAGAACCTTTCCCCAAAAACAAGCAAACAAAAAGTAAGACCAAGTGAAAGGAATCTGAAAAAGCATCTATACATCACTGGATAGCCAGTGAGAACAGTTTCCATTTTCCTTGATATAGCTTTTGGGTACGAGGGCTTCTGGGAGGCAGCATTTGGACCACCATAACTGGACATGAGGCGTTTCTTTTCAATAAAGAAATTGAGGAAACCATGCATTCCGGTGAAAGGAGTAGATGTCCAGATGAGGCCTGTCAGATAGGTGAGAGAGAAGTCCTGGAAGGACATCTAGAAGCAGAGGCTTATTTCTGACATGAAACCAAAGGAAGGAAAACCATGGTTATTGAGGTCAAAATGAGAAGAGGATGACTGTTTACATGATTTGGCTTTCTGTAGAAATCTAGTCATCAGGTGGTGGGGAAGGTATAAGGAAGACTCAGTGGCCACTGATAAACCAGAACATCCATTGGGACCCATCCCTTTAGAGAGATAACAGCAAAGAAGTTGATGCATTTGATGTTTAAAGGGTGCAATTAATTCAGGAAAAGGCTTCCCCATTGATGGAATAATATCCATGCCTTACCTAGATTGAGTGACCACTTGTGAGACATCATAATGCGACTGCTGTACTTGCCCACTAAACAGTTGATTTGACCAAGGATGTGCATTGCTTATAGAAGGCAATATGAAGATGTCACCCATTCTCACAATCTCATGGCCTCCCAATAAAGGGGTTGAGAAGTACTGCAACCTTGTTTGTTGACATACCACACCACTGCCATATTGTCTGTGTGAGTTAATACCTTTTGTTAAATACAAAGTAAAAATATTGGTGCAGACTCTTCTTAAGCTTAGGTGACATATGAGAAATTCTACAAAGGACACAATCTTTCATGCTGATTATGTTACAATCTCAAGGTGTTTTCACACAGTTTCCTTTATGGATTCTTAGCTGAAGATATCAAGGCTACTACAGATTCTTCCAGATTATCTCTTCTTGGCTATAGCACATACTCCAATAGCTGCCGTATCTGGCACAAATTCCATTTGCATGAAAAGGCCAACTTCTTTTATAAGCAGGGACACAGCCCTCCTTGTTATGTACCAAATCGACAGGAGGATTGCTTCTGAACAGCACTGGCTGTGGGATCCCTTATATGTAATACAGAAATGTACCTGTCTTCCTTAAAGGGAACCACCGCATTTACATCATAGTTACAAAACACTTTTGTAGATATTCAGCAATTATCACAAACCACTTAAGGGGGTATTCAGAAAGAATCATAACTTGACCACCCTGCTGTAATACTGAGTCATCAAAGTTGTGCAGTGCAGCCTGACAAAGCTCAAGCATGCATAAATGTTGATGTAGCTTTAACAGGCTTAGGACAGTGCTGCATAACGAAGCCTCACAATAACAAAAACAGCACCCACCACACTAGTGAATAGGTCAGGCCATGCTATAAGTGGTCATGAACCTAAAGCCATCAGCAATGCATTGAAGCACCAGTCATATGCTTCAGAGGCACAGCTGGGAGCTTATACAGGAGCTATACATCAGTGTTAACTTGTTTTATATTATAACTGAAAAGGAAATGGGATTATAAAGTAGTCAGAAAGGGGGAAGAGCAAGCAGAGAATACACATTAAAGACAAAGAGAAAGGAAGAAGAGTAGGGAGGAGTAGGAAATGTCTTCTTTTTAGAAAAAATGGGCACCCTTTTTCTTTTCTATTTTAGAAGTAGGGCAGGGGGAATGGATGCATGAGAAAGTTTTGAGTAGGAAGGAGGGTATAGGGTGGTAGCAAGGACAGACACATAAGCATATAACACAAAGACATATAGAAGAGGTAAGGATACCAAATGTGGGGCCAAAGGGTGGGCAATTGGTGACTATGGGATTAGACAATGAACAGGTGAGTGAGTGACACATAAGGAAGGGGAACACATTGATTGGGTGTGTAGGTGAAGACAGCCTGTCAAGCTGTCACAGACGAGTAACCATGCAGAAGTCAGTCAGCTCTGTTATTGACATCAGGGATTGGCCTTGCTGCTGGTGGGCAAATGGAAGTAGGTGGCTGCAAGACTACCAGCTGCATGAGGAGGTGCTCCAGGCTGCCAGCATAGACATCAAGAACTACTTCATCTCAGTCCTCACTAGTTGCCTCATTTTGCAGCCAAGACCCCTGTCTGCCACTGTGTGTTGATGAGTTTATGCCATCCACCAGAGATATAATATCATAGGCTATCAGAGAGCCTCCAAGTCCCTTTCCACAGGTGGACCTTTGTCACCCTGCAGACAGTCAAGCCTGAGGATTGCTAGGGATCCAGCAACTGGCATGATGGCCAGTGTAGGATGCAGCAGTACCTGTCTCACCATTACCTGCTCCACAGCTGCTCCTACAGAAACAAATTAAAATAAACTGAGAAAAAAGCAAAGTAATTTAAAAAAGGATTATGACAGAAAGAGAATAGGACACAAATATAATGGTCAGTTTAATCAGGTACTTTGTTAACATAAACCCCGGAAGGCGAAACAACAGTCAGTAGAGCAATGTATATCAATGGCCAGGAGATACCTATAATGACTGAGGGTAACACCAAGAGATATAAATGGCAGGGTGACTGTCACAGCTGTGTAGGATGGTAGTATACTTCATGGATGGATAAGCAGTAAGCACAGCTATTGAACAATGAAGCAAGGAGGAAATTATTAAACTAAACAAATAAAATGTTCTGAAAAACACATTACATAGAGTGTTCATCCACGCCATGGCAAATGCAGGGATAACTGGTACAGGTTAGGACAGTGGCACAGACAACATGCTTAAAAGTGGAAATCTTACATAGGCAATGAGCTTAGCAATGTTGTAATAGTCAAAAGAAGCCTCACTGCAGAGTCACATGGGTTGCTACAGTTATTATACATATGGACATTTCAGGTATAACTACCACAATGTTGGACATTAACATGATCTACATGCTGAATAGCACAATGTCTATGGTCATTAGTGTGATGCAGACCTTAATTGTTCACAATGCATATGCATGAGCCAAATTAAACCTCATTGCACAGTACAGGAATTATAATATATTGCATTACTGGTGTATTTCAGAGGCCATCATGCTAAATTACCACATTAACATAATATTTGTCCTGTGTGCCCAGTTATAGCACAGAGCTTCAGCATAATGCACCCAGCTCTATCTGGCATGGGGAACTATTGCAGCTGCATTCTCCTCTGGCTGCTTATATGGCTCCTTTTCTGCTGCTGGCACAAGTATGTCAGGCAGAGGTATGGTTTCTTTTTGTTGTAACTGCTTTCATAGCACCATGTTATATAGCATGGCACACACCACAGATATCTTATTGCATGTCTCTGAGGCATGCTGCAGTTCACCACTATATGTGACTAGGCAGTAGAAGTGGACCATCAGCACTTCAAACACCCATTTTATAATTTCCTTGTCTGCACCAGTGAAGTGTGGCATGACATTTCTGCCACTCTCTAGGTGCTACAGATATAAATAATCAGTCATGGAACCAAGGCATATATGGCATTACCTGAGACGCACAACAGGGAGCAGTATTGTGTGTGGTCTACAGCATATATTCATGTCACTGTATATTTATGGCCTATGGAATTGTCAGTTAATGCACCTACCAACAAGATGACTGTGTGGAAAGTCCTCACACATGAAATGATGAAATGCAAGTATAATTTGCACAAATTTCAAGTGATGAAATCATTGGAACTGCCTGGATAATACACATACACATTGTATATAATATCATGCACACTGCAGACCACTTAGCAGTTGATGGACTCAAAATCCTTCCAGTTAAGGCTAGATGCCATGTGAAGCAGGTATGGACTAGATGGCATTATGGGTGCAGTTGATGGCCCCTGGATCACTGGAAATTGAGCTATGGTGCAGAATGTCAGCATAGTGGAAGTTCTTTCCCCTGCTGTCCATACAAACCATATATGTTCCTCTACATACGTCAGCATCGCATCTTAGAACTGGTATAAGAATTGCAAGGCTGGATCCTGTGAAACTCCTAGTATGTCCCCAGTTGGATGCCGAAAGGTCCTTGTAACAAGAATGATTAATGCTATCCAAATCTTCTTGTCCACTGCGATAGGAATTCCATGCATTCAATTTAATCCCATGTGAGGATTTTAGCTCCTGTGTGATATGTCTGTCCACATAGAGTAGGACACCTATGCCCTGGTCATGGAAGTGATGGCATACTAACCTCTGATGGACTCTTCTGTGATGTGGCGAGTGGCAGCTTTTATCATTTTGGATACTGGCTTCCGAAGAGGTCAGTAGTACATGTCGATGGACTAATGTACATGCTGCTCCTAGCTTCTTAGCCTACCTGTTCACAGAGAAATGATGGTGTACAGATAAGATGATCACTGCAGCTTATCGTGCAAATTTTATATGTTTCTGAATCACACCTCCATGTTTGATTTCATGCATTTGCATGCACAGTGGCTATCATTAGCATGTTCACACTGATTTGCCTGATGTTATAAGGCCATTTGCATGCCAGACATGCTGTGCTATTTTTACCTAATATTAAAGTCACAATACATATGCCTTTGGATCTTCCCATCCTTGTACATCACAACTCACTGCACTATTTTACCTAATACAGTGCACTGTTTGTTCTGAATGCCCCTTTGATGTACCACACTGTTATTTACAAAATTATCACCTTTGTTTCATATCCTTTTGACACATCATACAATGAGAACCATGACACTGTTAAAGCACATATCTCTATATATATTCTAGCTCTCTCTCCCTACATATATTTTTTCTCTATGTAGATGCATATGTGTATATATGTATAGAGAAAGACAGAGAGAGAGATTTCTATATATATAGATTTAGATATATCTATATCAAACTCCACTGGGAAAACAAAATGGTCAACCAGAATATAAGTAATAAATAACTATAAAATAGGGATTCAGTGGCATAATTTAATTTAAACTATAATAATTCACAGTAGCAGCAGTGCCACTGGTGGTGACAGTGGCATTGTAGAATGGCTATCTTTAACCCGGAGATGCATTTTAAATTATTAGTGTTACAATGGCAGTCTTATATACATTTTGTGCCCAAGTATCTAAGTATCGAAATATAATTCTCTGAAGATTTACTACAAACTTTCAAAGGGAGCATAGGGTATGGTCATTTATACCTAAGAACAGGCTGCAGAATTTTACATGTATCTGATAGAGATTGTCTAGAAGGTTTCATTATGCTTACTTTCAATGTGAATATGCAGCAGTTATTAAGAATGTGTATTTCATAAACTTTAATTAAATTACAAAAAAAAAAAAAAAACAGTCATTTATGTAGAAGACTGCCATTTTTCTCTCACTGAAGTTGTGCTTTTTTCCTGCCCATATTTAGACTTGTATGCTGTGGCATCTGGATGGACTTTTTAACATTTAGTTTACAATAAATATAAATATTTAACTTAATTCTGGCCTTCAAACACAGTATATATCTTAAGCATATATTATTGTTTTCTTATGAAAGCCAAATGTAATATATGTGCTCTTTAAAAAAAGTGATTTTTTTTCTTATGTTAAATACATTTTACTTTCCAGACAGATGTTGACAAATTTGAGATTATATTTTTTCCTTGCCCTTAGAGCTATTAGCTCAGCCAGTTGTGCTGTTTAAGGTTCAATGGCCAGGTGTCTTGTCCTGAAAATTTTATAAGAATCTCCTAAATTAATTTAAAGATATTTACGCTTCTGTATAGTATCAAATTAGTTTCAGAATGGCCATGCTAATGTGAAAAAAAAACCTGCAACATTTGCAAAATATTCAGTTTAAACCAAAAGTTTCATTTTCAGTTCTCTGAAGAGAGTAACAAATATTAAAGCTATAAAGTACAATGGTGCAGAGTTATTTTCACTTTAGGTCTACAAAGGAATGTCTATTTCTGTTTAAAATGATACTTGGCAGCTGTTTCATTACCTATGGATTTAGAAGCATCATTTTTTTATTTTTCTTATCTAATTGTTCCAGTACTGTTCTCTAAAACTGTTATGACAAAATGTCAAATAGTTCTGGAGATGCATACATTTCTATGCATATGAGCAAAACTGGCAAAACAGTCACTGGTTTGGAAATAATTAGTAAATATGCATAATAAAGGGTTTAATGCATTATACAATGCATCAGAAATTGACACAAACGATATCATAATAAGATACTGCAACCTTGATGACTTTCTTCAGAATGGAAGATATTGATTTATTTTTGAAATGTGTATTTCATTAGTATCAAGATGAGTTCATGATCACATTACGTAAATTCAGTCCACCTTCCTAAAACCATTGGACTGGTTTGACCCTTTGGATCTCCCTCACGCTGAATTGGGTTCCAGTTCTCAGAATTACGAATTACATCAACTAGTAAAGCATGCAATAGAGGTGATAATTCAATGGAGGTGTTAAAAAAATAATATTATCACTTAAGACATAGGCAAGAATACATTTATATATATAAAAAGCAGCAACATGTTCCCAATTGCAGACTTTATAGATCACGTATATTCTTTTGTATAATTATCATCTGTCCAGGATTACATAAATTGCTCAATTCCTGCCTTCCCTTAAACCTCACTCCTCTTCCTCCTCTTCCAAAACATTACTCTGCATGTACTGTACCCACAATTTCCAGTCCCACTTCCATTTCTTTTATCTCTGTTGCAATATTAAATACTTTAAATACAGTGGGTTTAAGCTTTTACTTCCATTTTCTAGTAATTGCTTTTTTTGGCAGCCGCCAAAATTAAACTTAACAAGGCTAAGCAAGTTTTCTTGTATCCCAGCTCAAAAAATCATTTCCTTAGTTACACCCATCTGCTCACCCAATATTTTTAACCGAGTACTCTATAGGGAATTTTTAAAGTTTGCCAACTTATTACACTCACAAAACATATATACCTATTTACATCTTTTTCCCTATCACTCCTCCAATATTTGCCATCTACTTGAGGAAAAACTCTTTGTAGTCTGCTTGGGGTATAAAAATACCTATGGAAACTCTTCCAAGAAAAAATCCTAAATCATCTAGACATTGCATATTTGGGAACCATAAATATATCCTTTAATTGTTTCCTTATGAACTGTTTATCCAATCTTTTCTAACCTCTTATGATTGGTTCCTATAGTTATCGTGTAATATTTTATCTGATGTTGTCAATCTTAATCTGTTCTTGGCTTGTGGATACAGTTCCGATCCTCGGAACAGATCCGGCCGATATAAAGCTTGCATCAGCCAAACATCTCTCGAGCTGCAAGTCTACCCACAGTGCCCCTCTCCACATTATCCCAGATTTCGTTTGCCACTCTTATGACAAAATGTGTCAGCTAACTCCTCTCTCATAGCTAAGTAAAACTTTTATTTACTCTGTTTCTTTAGGAATTCTCTGAAAACTTTTATACTCTAGTTTTAAAAATCTTTGTCTACCCTTAGTGAGTGGGTGGTTTCCCTTTACAGTTGGTATTTTTTTCCTATACCATCGTTGGTAGTCCCCCCCCCCATTCTTTTTACCATTGCAAGTCTTTCTACCATCGCTGGTAGATTTCTTCTTGTGGTTTGAATGAGTTTTCTGTCCTTTCCTCATTCTTTTCATTCTCTCTGTCTTTCCTGTATTTTTTTTCAGGACAATGGCAGAAAAACCTAAAAGCTCCACTCCAGGCTTCAAACAGTGTACAGAGTGCAGCAGAGTGCAGCAGAAAAATGCCAAACTCTGATAACCATGACTGTCGTGCATTGTTTGGGTGTCCCTCACTTGAGTGTTGACTATACAATCTGTAATGGTTTCAGCAACAGAGCTCTAGCAGAGAGGAAAAACAAACTTATTCTCAAAGAGCTCCTTAAAACCCCATTCGAGGAAGACTCGTCCAAGGCTGACCAGTCTCCTCTGGGCTCTGGATCAAATTCCTCCCTTTTGGTGCTGACATCTCCTTTAGCACCAACTATTAAGAAGCATAAACATGTATCTTAAGGTTCCTCTTTGGGACCAAAAGCTAAAGTTTTGAAGCATTCGGAGCACTTTGAATCTTTGGCACTGAGAACCATACCGATGCTTTTATCACTGACCATGGCACTTATTCAATCCTTGACTACTACAGCTCCAACCATGTCTATGATTCCAACACCTGCCCCAACTGTCTCTACTGCCTTGCTGGTGCCGATAACCCCCATCACCTTGCAGATGGTGCCGAAGCCTGGTATTTCAACTCAACCCAGGACCACTTATCCCTTTCCCCTCTCCATGGAACCCTTCATTAGACAACTCCCTAGCCCTTTCGTAGACAGACCTGAGTCTCTTTCTGGGTTGTCTGTTCACTCCACCAGAAGTCTCTCAGAAGTTGATAATGTAAGGCTGGTGGATTAGATCCTGAAAGCCAGGGGTTTTCCCTCATCTTCTCAGCCCCCTCCAACATCTGATGCAAGGATTTCCTTCCCTACAGCCCTTCTTATTCTCCTCCTCTGTCCCCTTCACAGGCTTTAGAGCTCTTGACTGCAACTTCACAGGTACCAATGGCTTCGGCACGAACAACCTTCTTGTCTTCAATGCCGAGTCCAGCTCTGATAACTGCAGTGCCTTTGGCACTGTCAGGTCCCTGGAACCATGTCTTTACCATCAGGCTCGAGGGGTGCAAGCCAGCTCCAAGTTTTTTTGTGGAGCTGGCCTTGCCTATTTAGGCTGCACTGACAGGGGACTTGTCTCGTTTCTGGTTTGTCAGGTGGATCTCTTGGGGCACGGTGTAACCCTGGTTCTGAGTTTGTCTGTCTCAGTTCTGGCCTCCCATCCCTCTTCAGAGGGGCCTGCTTTTCAAGCCATTGAAAGAGCTTTGGCCACTGCCTCATCTCATGTGGCTCCTGTGTTATTGGAGTCTCTCCCTGTGACCCCAGGTTTTTCCATTCTACTGCCAACCTCGACCCCTGGACAGTGAACCCCAAGGTCACAAGACTTGCCTACTAAAGGTGTACACTCTTCCAAGTCCTCTTCAGATGCTCGCACTGAAGAGCCTCTTCAGATAAGAGGAAACACCTTGATTCTCCCAAGGTATCCATCATGGAGGATATGTTTTTCAATGAAAGGGGAAGGTTCCCCACAGTCACCCTCAGAAGACATCTCTTTTGAAGACATTCTTGAGATCCTAAAACAGAGGGGTGATAAGAAGCCCAAAGATCCTTCGTCTGAGGAATCCATGTACTTGCAGGCCTTTGGTGCTCACCCGTCTACCTCCTGGGTGACCCCACCTGCTGATGACCTAATTAAGCTGATTGCTCCATGGGCTTGGAAGGCTCCTGACTCTGTAGAACCAGTCTCCTGGAGACCTGACAAGATTCTTTCCACTCTGGAAAATCTTCCACATTTGGCAAAGGGCTTGGTAGTTGATGCCATGGTGGTAACGGTTGCCACCAACAAGAACTAGCCGAGGAAAGTTCTACTGTACATCCCTCTAACCGAGAGTACAGGGTGATGGACAGATTTGGGAAGCAGGTCTATGCATCATCAACCTTCGCCAACAGGTCCTTGAATTTTTTGGCACACTTTACTAGACTTCAAAGGGATCTGATCAAGGAGCTCTCAGAAACCCTGGCGGGAGCAGTTGCTAAGGGGGTCCAAGAAAAAGTGGCCACCCTGTTAGCTATCCTGGAGTCTATTTTGAATTCATCCATGAGGTTCTTTGCCCATGCAGCTGAAGGGGTGACCAGGTCAGCAAGTTCAGGTGTTGCTATTCAATGACACACTTGGATGTGCCTGTGTGAGTTTGTGGAGCTATTCAAGTCTTCCTTCATTAATGCTCCCTTTGACAAATTATCTTTGTTTGGACTCCAAGTAAAGAAAACTCTGTCCAGGTGTGAAAAGGATGGAAAATGTTGTGGGCGTATGTTTTTCCACTCCTCAACGATTTTACTCTAGGAATCAAAGGAGTGGTAAGATGTGATTCAAGAAGTCCCAGAAGCACCACTCCAGAGGCAGGGGTGGTCTGTAGAATCAGGATTCCGGGGAGTCGTTCTCTGGTCAACCTTACCAGTGCAATGGAAGGGGCCCCAATTGCTTACCTTTGGAGGCAGTCGGGGGAAGATTTTCCTTTCACACACTCCTGTCAATGTATAAACACCAATGCCTGGGTGCTAAGGATTATTTACAGAGGTTATCTAATCCCCTTTACTGTTTACCTGAGAACCCAACAAGATTCCTCGACATTCCACCCAGTCAGAGAGATCAAGCAGCATTAAAAATACAAAAGCTGCTAGAAAAAAGAGTCATCCAAGAAATACCACCAGACCAATTAGGATCCGGGTTTTACTCAAGATTCTTTTTAGCACCAAAGAAAACAGGGGATTGGAAACCAACTTTGGATCTCAGTTTTCTGAACAAATTTGTCCAACAGTCAAAATTCCAGATGGTCGCAGTTCAGTCAATTCTTCCCTTCTTAGAGGAAAATGATTGGATGTGCTTTATTGACTTTCAGAATGTGTATTACCACATAAAGATGGGCAAATTCGCAAGAAGGTTTCTTCACTTCTGGCTATGAGCCAGTCATTATCAGTTCAGAGTGCTGCCCTATGGTCTCACCACAGCCCCCAAGGTGTTCAACAAATGCATGGCAGTGGTCACATCACATTTGAGGCAGCACAGACCCCAAGTGTTTCCTTACTTAGATGATTGGCTTCTCACTGCATCCACCAGGCATCTACTACTACAAACTACAGACTTAATTCTGGAACTATCTCAAAAGTTGGGCATCATGGTCAATCTTGCAAAGTCTCAACTAACCCCTTCTCAAGATATGGAATTCATTGGAGCTTATCTCACTACTCTGTCTTGTGTGGCATTGCTTCCACTACACAGGTTGCAGAAAATACAATCACAGTTTCACCCTCTCCTTCACTCAAACAAAATACCAGCTCAGCAGATTCTGCAGGCATTGGGCTCCATGGCAGCAGTGATCACATTAGTGCCAATGGCAAGATTTCGCATGAGACTTCTTTAATGGGTACTTGCGAACCAGTGGTGTATTCTAACCCACCCCATGAATCATTTGATTTTCATATCCAGATAATGCAAAAATGACCTAAATTGGTGGATGCAGTCCAAGGAGATTCTTCTAGGCTGCCCTTTTGTCCCCCCGCAGCCCAAGGCCATAGTAACAATGGAGTCTTCCCAGATGGGGTGGGGGAGCATTATCTAAGGAAGACAGTCCAAGGCACTTTGCCCTCTCTGAGGCCAATCTGCATATCAACATTCTAGAGCTAAGGGCAGTGCTTTTGGCATTACAAGCATTTCACTCTGCCTTTCCTCAAGGGACAATAGCTATTCAATCACACAACATGTCTGTAGTCTGGTACATCAACAAATAAGGGGGAACCAAGTCCTACCCACTGTTCAAGAAGCCCTTCTAGTGTGACAATGGGCCATAACTTCCAACCTCTTTCTGATAGCATTTCACATCCCAGGGAGTTCAAACGTGATTGCAGACAAACTGAGCAGATGCTTCCTCATGCCTCAAGAGTGGTCTCTGAACTCCAGAGTAGCAAAGAAGATCTTTCTTCACTGGGGCCAGCTTTGCCGCAACCTCTTTGCTTCACCCCTGAACAACAAGTGCAGAAGCTACTTTGCCCTAATTCCTCTTCAGACAAAGTCCCCCAGAGATGCTCTTCTCCACAATTGGCCCACGGTTCTCCTTTATGCTTTTCCCTCCTTCCCACTGATCCCTCTTTTTCTCAAAAAAGCAGCTCAATTGAAAAGCAAAGTGATCCTCATTGCACCTTACTGGCCTCGACAGATATGGTTTCCCTTCCTCTAGCCTCATCTACTTTACCACCCATATGTTCTAGACCTTCTGTCCCATCCTCAGGGACTAATGCACCCAAATCTACAGACCCTCAAGCTAACTGCTTGGTTTCTCCAATTCTGTTAGTCACCAGGCATAATGATATTCCTTCTCCTGTACAGCACATTTTGTTGGCATCCCATAAACCATCCACCAGGAATCTCTACCATAGAAAATGGAAGAGATTTTCCATTTGTTCTTCTGATAATGGTCTGGACCCTTTTTCAGCACCAGTAGAAAAAGTTCTAGAGTTTCTACTACCATTTTTGGTAAAGGAGCTTCTGCTTCTACAATCAAGGTTATCTTAGCAGTTATTTCAAATTTCCATAATGGTATCAGCGACCAGCCTTTAATCTTCCACAGGCTTTGTAAGGTTTTTCTTAAAGGCACCATCTGTTTAAAGCCCCCTTTCAAGGATCCGCTACTGTCATGAGACTTGACTGTTGTATTACAATCTCTTACTTTACCTCTGTTTGAGCCTGCAGCTACCAGTAACTTAAATTTTTTTTCTTGGAAAACATTGCTTCTTATAGCTGTCACTTCGGAGAGGCGAGTCTCCAAATTACAGGCTCTACATTCTAAAGCCCCTTAATTAGTTTTCCATAAAGACAAAGTGTCACTCAGAACAAACCCGACCTTCCTTCCTAAAGTGATTTCAGAGGCCAGTATCAATCATTCCATAGATTTGCCTGTATTTTTCCCATTTTCTAATAAAGGCAAATACTGCCTGCACCTACTGGATGTGCACAGGCAATTACGTTTTTATCTGGATAGAACTGAGCAATTGAGAAAATCAGAACAGTTATTTGTGTCCTTTGCGAGTGCAAGCTTGGGAAAACCTGTTTCTAAGGTTCCTCTGTCTAGATGGTCAAGGGATTGCATTTCCTTCATCTACAAAAAAGAAAATTTAAGGCTCCCTACACCGGTAAAGGCACATTCTACCAGATCTATAGCGACGTCTGCTGTTTTTCATTCTAAAGCTTCTATGTCAGAAATTTGTGCAGCTGCAACAGGCTAATCCACATACTTTTATTACTCATTACAAATTGGATATTGTCTCCAAGGAGAGAGCCCCCTTTGTTTCTATGGTTCTCAGGAATGTTCTTCCATAAGGCCACCTAGGATCTAAGGTAGCTGGGGACTCTGTCCCACAAGTCAAGAATAGATGAAGATTGACAACATCAGATAAAGAAGTTATGTCTTACCATAACATTCCATCTGTGTTGTCGATCTTCATCTATTCTTGCATCCCTCCAGCCTGCCCCTTCCTTTGGAGTTCTGGTGGAACGACATCCTGTCCTGGGTTTTTATTTTTAGGGCTACCTTGGACAAGGTTTCTGACTTGAGTTAGAGTGTCTTCTTCAGTATGATTGCAAACTCAATCTGAGGTAATGTGGAGAGGAGCATTTTGGGTAGACTAGCAGCTTGAGAGATTTTTGGCTGATATAAAATATATGTTGACTGGATTGGTTCCAAGGATCGGAATTGTACCCACAAGTCAAGAAAAGATGAAGATCGACAACACAGATGGAACATTATGGTAAGACATAACTTCTAATTATCCCTTTTTTAACATCAGCTTCTGTTTTAGATTCAACTAAAAACTCTGCCAGAGCAGGGCTTTCACATAGTATTCCCATATCCCTTTCTGTTTGCCTATACTCTGATATCAATCTCTGATAGGAAAGCCAGTCTCTAGCCTGCTATCTAAATGTCTTCTTGGCCTCTTTATATTCTCTTACCTTTCCCTCTCTAGTTAATTTCTTCCAGTACTTTGGGTCCTTTGCCAGTTTTCCCAAGTAAATTTCAGCTCCCTCTTGCCTATTTTCTGTACCCACAATTTCAGTCATCCATATTGACAAAACTTCCTTTCTCTATTCTCATGTTGAGTTTGTTCTTACAATATTTTCTGCTACTTTATGAATATAATATTTGGTATGGCTGTTATTCTCCTTAATGATCTTCATCCAAAATCCTACTCTGTCCTTATTTCTTGAACCCCCCCCCCTTAGCTTCGTCATCATCCCTTTCTAGTTTGAACTATAGCTTTCTGCTTGTTTTATGTATATGATTTCAGCTTATAGATCTCACCACTTTCTGGCTGTAAAACGACTTTCCTGGCTGGAATTACCACATCTTCTAGCTTATAACCAGTTAATCATGGTGTACAAGCTACTGTATAACCCTGAAAAGATACCAGCTCTTCAATGCCTATTACTCCCCTACTCTAACACTCACTCACTTTGTTCAACTAATAAATCTTTACTACAGGTCTCTAAAGTCAATAATTCTGCAGTACATTCCCTATATTCCTGCTTCATTTCTAAACCCTGGAACTCTTTACCCCCACAATGTCAGATCTGCTAACAATACAACCCAGTTTATGAACCTACTCAATTTATTTATCAGATATATGACAATGTTAATGCAGTACCCCTGGCTGAATACTCCCATCCATATCTGACTTCTCCTCTCCCTCAGTCTCTCTCTTCCTACTAATCTACTCAATGTCTGTTGATATACACTGTGAATTATTTTTAATGCTAACTTGGATTATCTATGTACACATATTTTGTTGTTACTCTGAATTCTTATTAATTTGTACAATACTTAAATCTTGTTCTGAGCTAGTATCGTACAAATTTCACATGTGCATTTATTTGAATAATGAAAGTTTGTTTACACTTCTTTTTAATTTACTATGTCTGTGTTACATAACTCTATGCTGTATTTTCTTTATGCAGAGCTTTTCTCCCTGGGCCTCCGCTGAAAATGGGCTTTGCCCAGTTGGACTTTCTCGGTAAACAAATGTAAAAAAAAATTTAAATAAATACAAGCCTTAACTGTGCAACTTTAAAATGTCCCTTTATATCAGGTAATCCTAAACCACCTTGTTCTATTGGAAGGATCAACTTATCCCACTTAACCCTTGCCCGCTTCCTTTACTAGATCTGACAAAATATGCATGACCTGTATATAAAACTAAAGGGACTAAAAACATTTTCAGTGCTTATATTTTGCTAACCATAACCATGAACAAGAGCTTCCATTTTCTCAAAGTTTGCATTACCTTTTGTTTAGTCTCTTCCCACATATTCTTAGCTGCCATAACATAATTCTTTTTAATCCATACTACTAAATGCTTAATTAATTTTATCATGCCCCCCATAAATATGGGTATTGCTGAATCAATTCATGTGTGTGTCTATATAGTTTACACGGGTTCACTTCATAACATTGAAAGCTCAAAACACTGAAAATGAGAAAACTTCATAATATAGAAGACCAAAACACTGAAACTTCAAAACACTGAAAATTCAAAACACTGAAACTCAAAACACTGAAAACACATATCATACATATACTGAGTTTAAACAACATAAATCATAGCACTTACCACCAAGTGTAAGCAGGGGGTAAGCCCCCCTGCACCCCACACCCCCTGCTACTTAAATATATCAACTCCAAGATTGCACTTAGTGTAGTGATGTGCAATCTTGGAGTTGATATATGGGAAGTGCTATGATTTATGTTGTTTAAACTCAGTATATGCATGATATCTGTTTTCAATGTTTTGAGTTTCAGTGTTTTGAGTGTTCAAGATTTTGAAGTTTCAGTGTTTTGGTTTCAGTGTTTTAAGTTTCAGTGTTTTAAGCTTTCAGTGTTATGAAGTGAATCCGTTTACATATATAGCTTTTGTTTATCTTCATTAATTTTACATCCTGAAAAGAGCTGAAGCTCTCTAAAAATGTTCCACAACGCTGAGATGTCCTTTTCTGGTTTTATAAGGTACACAATAATATTGTCTGCAAATAAAGCCATTGTTCTTGATTACAATACCAATTAAATCCTTGAATTTCTGAGTCCCTTATTTTCTTTATCAATGGTTCTAAATATAACACAAATAACAAAGGGGAAAGAGGACACCCCTCAATAGCTCCTTTGTTCAGACACAAATTATCAGAGAAGAACCCTCCCATTTTAATTTTTGCCTCCAATCCCTCATATATCCTCCTAATCAACCTTCTTATTGTATCAGATAATGCAAATACTTACATTGCCCTACTCATAAAATCCAAGTTTACTCTGTTGAATGCTTTCTCTACATCAAGACCCACCAGCAACAGAGGTATTTTCTTACCTTCTGCTTCCCTCTGGATCATAATTGCTCTATTAATGTTGTTAAATGTTTGCTTCTCCTTCACAAAACCATATTGGTCCATATCTATTAAATGTGGCTGCATCTTTGTCATTATTTTAGCTATTATAGACATAAATACTTTATAATCAAGATTTGAAATTGAAATGGGCCAATATGAAACTGGGTCTGATGGGTTACTTTCTTTAAGTATTACAGCCATTACAACTTTCTTCTAGGATGTTGGGGATTCCCTTTCTTTTAAAATACTGTTAAAACTTTCCAGATCTTTATCAGTATATTCCCTTCTAACTTCCAGAGGAATACCATCTATTCCTGAAGGCTTTCCTGCTGACTGATTATACACCATTTTATCTCATTTCTTCCTATCTTACTGCTAATTGTTCAGCCTCATCTATGTCTAACTGTTACATACTTAAGTTTTCCATAAATTTTTCCATTTGTGCTGTTTCTTGATTTCTACATTTCTCTGCTTTATACAAATTTTCATACAATTTCCAAAATATCTTTAATACCTCTGCAGGATCTTTGGTTATTTTTCTTGTTATAGGCTCCTACATTTGGCAACAACTGTTTCTACTTTCTGTTGCCTAAGTTGCTGTGCTAAAAGTTTTCTTGCTCTGGAGTTATTATCAAAAAATAGTTGCTTGACACAGTCTTTCTAAACTCATGCAGATCATCCAGATACTTCTTTATTTTCTCTTTAGCACTCTGCAGTTGCACCTGTTCTTGTTCTAGATCTAGAAGATTCACCTTATTCTGCAATACTTCAGCCTTTGTCAGCCCCTGTAAACAAATACTTTTACTTCTTAACCACATCTGTTTTCTTTTATTTCTCCCCATGTTTAAACTTCACTTTCAGTTTATCCCATTCACTGTCTATAACTTGTGAAGAAATTTCTATACTCCCTAATAACTATTGAATAATTTCCAGTACCTATTCCTTAAATTCCTCTCTTTTTACCAGTGTCTCATTTTTACTTCATTACCATGCATTTTAGCTTTACTGTTATTGGCACATGATCTGAAATAGTTATTGGATGTGTGTCAAAGCTTTCAATTACATGCACATGTTCCTGTGAAATATAATTTATGTGTAGTCTAGCTTAGTTTTTTACCTTGGGGAATACTATGTAAATTCTCCTACTACTGAATTCATGTCTTCCATACTAAATATCTTAACAAATGTCTTTAGAAATTGATACTGTTTTGTTATATTTTCTCTTCCTGGTGCTCCAGATACATCCTCACTGTTGTAAATCAAGTTCCAGTCCCCATATGTAATTAACTTTCCCTGATGAAAGCTGATTATTTTTCCCAAAATGATCTTAAGCTCCATAATAATTTGAGGTGGAATATAAATGCATGCTATCCTCCTACCTTGCTAGTAGCCCCTAATACCACAAATTGACCATTATTCATAGGATCATAGGAGGTTACTAGGCTATTGACCCAGAGGTCATTTTAAGCCTAGCCGTTTCATTCCAATATAATACCATAGATACTGTAGTCAATACCCAGGATTGTATTTATTAATGACTGCCCATGTCCAGGAGGGTTGTGGGCACTATCCCGTGTAAGAATTTATGGTGCCCCATTCACTCATCCAGGATCCTTTTAAACACTGTAATAGAAGTGCTGTGCTTCATATGAATTGGCAGCCTATTCCAAAGACACAGCAGTCTGTAGGAGTCAAATCTGTCCAACACATCCTATTCCAGTCGCAGGCTATATTTAAGTCCCTGGAATGAGTAGCTCTAGTCCCATTTGATATACAGATGTGCAACAAATTCATTAGGTTTGGGTCAGAGATTGCTCTGTAAGCCAGGCATAAGTCTTCCCTAAGAAGTCTATACGATATGGACTACAGTGATAGCGACTTTAGTCAGTCTGTGTAAGGCAAGTGCTGGAGTCCCTTGCTCTTCTTAGTTACAAACCTCTGAGGTCTCTCCAGTTGCTGCAGGTGCTTTTAACGGTACATGCCAAAAGGGGTGTTATACTTGGTTATGGGGCTCGGTAACTTCTATCACTATTTCAGCTTCTCTAGCAATTAATATAAGTACTTCCCTTCTTTTCCTTTGTCCCTAATATTCTGCTAAATATTCATCCTGAAATCATTTCTTTATTAAATTCACATGCTCACTTCTTTCCAAATGTGGGTCCTGTAACATTGCTGTTTGCACTCTGTATTTCTTAATATAATTCAGTAGTACTGCCTTTTTGTCTATACCCATGAAGCCACCCACATTCCAAAATAATATGAGTAAGGTAGTCATTATGATAAGGTTATTATTCCCACTTATTATATCTGACAGCTTTTTTAAATCTCTATTTCCAGATTTTGTTACATGCACCCACTACTGTGTGGCAGGTTGATCCTTTATACATTTTTTTGTCATTTCCATTTGAACCTATGTCACATTTTACATAACTTTGTAAAGATGAAAACCCTCAAAAAAAAAAAAAAAAAAAAAAAAAAAAAAACAATACCACTGTAACCCATTAATATGCAAAACTATGTACATCTTCAAATAATGAAGTTTAACCCTCCTGATAGGAACAATTGTCTCAAACTGACAACTACACCTGCAGTCATACCTCTCAACTGTCCAGATTTTTTTTCATATTTTTGGTCTTTTCCTTATAAAGTGTGTGACTTTCTACCAAGTCATTGAAGTCTGAAGTCACTAAATAATAATAGATATTTGAGTTTCAGCGTTTATGTCCTTCAAAAAATGCAGGCTTAAATGAATCCTGTAACTTTACCAGCTTCCTAAATTTATAAGATCAAGATTTAAAATTTGACCATGATTTTTGGTTTTGTAAAAATTTCTTACACTAAAAGGTTGAGAGGTATGCCCACAGGCATTATCTAACCTAAAATTAAAATTGCCCCCTGTTAAGGTGTATATTCTGTGCTCCTACTTGCACTAATTGTTCTCTGCTCTTGTCATCCCCCCCCCAGTTGTGAAACACTAACTTTTAGCCTTTAGAAAAATGCACTGGCTGTCTTTAAATAAAGTAAATTATATGCTGTTCTAGTAAATGCATTCTAGTATTTGAGTACCGGGAAAAAGATGCTGTCTCGTATTTACTTCCAGTAATTTCAAACTTTATTTTTAATAAGTTGTTTACCCTTGTACCTTTTAATTTTATGTTTGTCTCAGAAAACAATATCCAGTCCATTCAAGATTTATTGCTTTTATCTGTAGTCATCTCACCTCCGTGGCAGCATAAGAGCAGAATGCACAGCTGCCCTCAGCTGCAGACTTCTCAGCTCACTCTGAACATTTATTTGCTAAAGAAAAAATTTTCACTACTTTCAAAGTGTTCTCTTATTTTTAAAGCCCACCTTCTTGCACAAAACATTGTTCTTTTACACCACACCCCCTACCCAAACAGCCTAACATTACAGAGTATTAACTTAAACATACTTTTGTCCAGTCTTTCTTCTCTTTTTACACTGTAATGCCTGCATTTGATAAAACTAAGAAAGAAAAAAGTACTTGTTTATTTAGTAAATTTATCACAAAAACAATCACTGAAAATGCTATACTATATAACATGCAGTTTATAACAAGAAATGTTTTATACAAATTTTGTTAAGAAAAAGATCGGTTTGCTTACAGTTACTTTATTTTTCTTAAACAACTAAAAGTGCAGACAAGGTCCACCAAATTAGGCAAGGAAACTCGGAGAGGACTACAAAAGAGGTTGCTTGCACTTTAAGAAATATATTAATGGAAATCATGGGATTATTTTCTCATATTTGTAAATGGCAAATTGAATGCTACATATTTACATCTGTAGAAGTCTTTGAAGATGTAAAAAGTTGAAAGCGCTTGTATTTTTATTGTTTTAACATAATTAAACAGCAGTTGTAGTTTGTAGTCTTCTCTGTGTTTTCATGCCTCATTTGAGGGTACTTTATTTTTCTTCCCTTTTAGTATCCTTCCAAACATGGGATATATGCTTTTCAGTCCCTCCACAAGTTTAAAGAAGTCAACAAAGGTCCAATCTTTCTAAGCCACTTTTTCTTGTAGAGCCATAGTTTACAAATGAGATTTATGCTTTATAATCTCACTCTTATTCATTAATTGTAGTGTTGCTGATCTTCTTCCTTTTCATCTCCATCTTCTAACTCCAGACTCTTGTTCAAGTCCAAAATACTTCTGATTCTTCTAGTCAACTCTTTTGCTTTTTTCTGACTTTCAAGCATTTTATTTTGGGACATTGGAAAAGGTTTCACTGGCAAAGTCTCTCTATAAGCTTCATTATCAGAAGAACAAAAAGTAGAGCCCCCTTCTATTTGATGGTTGTTGGATAAACTTTTATATTTCCTGCTTAGTATGTTAGGCATCAAAAAAGAACTTTGATCCTCGAGGAAATATTCCAAAGACAGCTAGATACAACAGTTTGAATCTCACACCTGCCTCTCAACATTCATTGATTGCTGGGATAAATTTGGCTCTCTTCTGCCTGGTATACAGAGAATAATCATTTTCCACAAACACTCTTTCTCCAATTTTTAATACTTTTCCCTTCTGCCACAGTTTTTTTTTCAGGATCAGCTCTTTCTGCTGGTATGATTGCATCTTCACTAATATGGGTCTTGGCTACTTTCTCGTGGCCAGGTTTGAAGAGTACACATGAATCCTGCTGTGGAATACCAGTCCAGCTGCTTATTTGTGCTCTTGTAAAATTAAAACGGTCTGTTCCTTCCAGTTTCTTTGATACAGCAAAAATCTAATTTTTTTCTGTGTGATCTGTCCTCTAACTCTACCATTGTTTGAAACAGCTCTTCTTGAGCAGTCTCATACTCAAACAACCTTTTCTTCATTTCAGCCCCTGATTTTTGCAGTTTTATCAGTTCATGTGAATAGCTGTTTAAAGCTTCTTCCCTTTTTTGTAGTCTTTTATTATTTGAGTTGCTATACCCTTTCAGTGTTTCATTTACTTTAACAGCTCTGAGGACATTTGATTTATGTTTTTCCTCTAAATTACTGGAAGCCATGTCTTGCGGCAAAGCTAGAGTTTGGACTGCTTTTTGCTGAACAGCTGCAGTATTCTTCCTAGTCAGTGTTTTCTCTTCACCTTTCAAAGCTGATTTTCTTTCAGACTCTAAGTTTCTTCTTTGCTAGCATCCAGGTAGTGTATTTAATAGCCAGTAATTGAATAGTACTAAAGCTTACAGAACTACTAGCTCTTAGCTCTCAGTTTCTTTTTTCATACTGGGGAAGCAGAAATTAAGCTGTTGATCAGTGTGCAGCCATATATAATATTCTTGATGTCTTTTTAACATATCCTTTTACAGAACAGTAGTGTGTTGACATATGCCTCACATTAGGAAAAATGACCACTGCTACCTTTTAGTTTTGTTTCAATTTTTAAGTTCTTGTTCAGTATCTTTAGCACATCTGGTCAAGAAAAAAAAAATAAAAAATAAATAAATGGATAATTTAGTATCATAATTAACAGCTTGCTAAATATGAATTATACAGCATCAGAAGCACAAAGCTGTGTTTTCAAAATTGATACTGCAAGTATGCTTTCAGCACTACAGTGTAAACTAAGCAATCTCAGTGTAGTGTCTAAAATAGTTCAATCAATTTTATAAGAAATCAGCAATGATTTGGCATTTGCTTCAGTTACAGAAAAGGACCTTTAAAATGTGTCAATAATAATAATAATAATAATAATAATAATAATAATAATAAAATATTTGTTTATTTAATCATATGTTCTTAACAAAAACACTGAAGCTACATAAAGTGAAAAAAAAATATTTCACTGCAAATAGTAAAAGGGAGAAACATTATTATTTAAATATATTCATCAAGAAGAAACAATGGTAATTAGTGTACATCATAATTAAAATAAAACCTCTTAGAAGACTGTAGGCCTTTTAACTTTCTAAACAATGTCATTAATGCAATAACCATTTTAAAGAAGAAAGTCTTTGGGTGGTAAATATCTGGAACCGTAATAAATACAGCTTTAAAAACAAGTCTAAAGTCACAAATGTTCACTTTGTATTACTTAATTATCAAGGCTGCTGGACAGAATGGATCTAGTTCAAACATTTAACTTATTGAATCATCAAGTTATTTTACATACACTTAACAAGTAGGGCACATATTAGATTATATACCCTAAAAACTGAATTACTGATTTATCTGTTTGTTTGAAATACATTACTAATATAAGTAATCAGCACTACATAACACCATGGTTGCCTCTTAGTTCCATATCAACACCAGTAGTACTTAAGCTGTGCACCTACTTGATATGCCTTCCCATTCTGCTGTATGGATTACAAAATATGCTAATGATTTGAAACTTGGAAGGGTAATGAACTTTTTCAGGTAAAGATTTATAAACCAGTTTGAATGACCTCTGTACCTGGACAAGTAAAATGGAATGTTGTTCTGCAGCTCAGAGTCTGAAATCATGCACCAGGGCCATAAATATTTGATACCTGTTGGGAGTCAACTTCCTGGATAATACAGCATCTTATACTGAACTAGGAATTTTGATAGATATTGACATTTTCAGTTGCTTTTAATTGACATTTTAATAAACCTTAACAACAATACAGAAATACACAAAAAAAGAATTGAAACCAATTGTTGAGACTAATGCATAATAAATTATTTAACATAATCATATCTTAGTATGGAAAAATAGAGAAAACCTCCAGCAAAACTAATACGGCAGTTTCCAGATTAAATACTGGTTCTTAACTCAGTTATTAAAGTTGCTGTATCACTTGTGAAATATTATATTACAAAATGGACTAATTATAAAGACGTGTCACTTGTTTAAATGATATCAAAAGAAAGTGCACTGAAATTTGATAAGCATGATTCTATTATTACCCTAATATTAGTAGGTTGATGCATTCAAATTTTAGTACTAGAAAATCCAGACTTTCTATTGCCAATTTAATAATCTGAAAAGAATGTACAAAGTTTTATCAGAAAAGTTAGAAAGCCTATTTGCTTTTTTATTTGTTTCATTTCAACAGATGTTAAATTTGTTCTGTTTGAGCTATAGAATAGTTTGAGAGTGCTATGTTTCTGTTTCATAATTCAATAAGTGGTATATTCTTAAAAGAATGTCTTGGTATATAGTGAATATTGTAGGAAATGCACCAAAGTTGCAAAAGTTAAATATTTAAAAGCTTTACAATCCTGTTTAACTAAGCAAAAATTACACAAATCTGCAAAACATTCCAAGTCCCTGCCAAAAAATTTAGAGAAATTACACAAAAATGCTTCATTCTCTAGTTTATCAGTTATGAAAGAGAAGAAAGTTTTTTGTTTGTTTTCCCTTGCTTCATGCAGTGACAACCCACTCCAGTGCCTCTTGTTAATTACTGGGTCTACCATCCTTTTGCAACCCCCCCCCCAACATTTCTCAGTGTAGGCTTGGGATGGTGCTGAACCTAAGGACATCCTGATGAGTCTGGCTTTCTCATCACCAGTTACTGGGGGATTCTTCATTTTATGCCCTACCTCATTTTCCCCCTCCCGTGTGTTCTATTGGTTGCATCCAAAGGGCATGTGTGCAGTGGAGGACAGTCTGACATTATTGCCTTGCCTCCATAGCAGCCCAGTCAATGTCCTCATCCCTCTTAGGACCATACCCCCTTTCTTTACATGTCCCTAGTCTCCACCAGGAGTATGGGGAATGTCATTAAGACCACCTTCTACCACTCCATCATTCACCCAAGCTGCTAATTGAACCAGGGTTGGCTGGGCTTTAGTTAGGGATTTATCCCTATATGCTACTGGAGAAGCTATGAAAAAGAAGAAAGTGAAAAAATGTACTTGAAAAGAAGAAACAGTGGTAGAAAATCCTGAAAAATATGTCTTTTTTGAGTCTACTAATAAAAAACATTCAGTGGCTCTCACATCAGGGTCTCTTAAGCTGGTGACAGAGGTATCCAGAATCAGAGGAGGGTCTTTCCACAGGTGAAAATTAAAGCCATATCCAACTTCATGATCCATATGACTTTTATACCTACAGTTACTGCAAAAATCATTATTCAGTGCACTGGGTCATATCCTCCTGTATATTAACAGTTCTTCATGCAAACATTCACATGAGGAAGAATTCATAGTTGTTAGAGAACAAAGCCATGCATCAGACCCTGTGTAAACTTTGCAGTCAATGCAGAAGGTGTTATTATGGTGAGCAGATCCTCACAAGCTCTTAGATGGCATGCCGTCCGTTATTTAAGTCAATGCAAAAACATTACAACAGAATCATTAGGCTGTGCAGAGACCACATTTTGAAACTCTATCCGTTCAGAATTTTGATCTCTTTAGAAGTATACTTGTAAGAATTTAATGGAGGTAAAGCATTTTACTAAAGCTGTAGCAATGCTTCCAACCATCTTAAACCCAGAACTTTTTCAAACAAACACAGGCAATGCAGTAGTGGTTTGGTATAGTACAGCAATAAAAAGGACAGTAAACAATCATTTCAGCTATACAAAGAAACAGTACATGTAAAGCAGTGGGTATTTCAGCACAGCTTGTCTGTAACAGCAGTTTATGTTCCATGTCAACAGAATTTACTGACAGATTGTCTTAATGGACAGTGTAGTTAAGTCATGAAAGGCAAATGAAGAAAATCCTTTTTTTTAAGTGGATAACATCATTGTGAAGTATATCCCGTACAGACTACTTTGGTAATCATTTTAATGCTTAGGGTCAAAGGATGTGTTTCCTACTTCACCATCCATACCCATGCCCATGTAAACTGGTTTGCTTTATCTCATCCTTTATTTGGACTCAGAAATAGATACATGCTTTTCTTTCATAATTGTTAGTTCAGAAAGTACATTTGAAAGGAAGGGCAAGCAAGATCAGTTGCTTCTAATAACCTCACCTTGGTGAAGATAATGTTGGTTCATACTGTATCTTTTACTCATATCTTGTTAGTCTCTGCAGCTTCTTCTAATAACAGATTTGCTTTGTCTACAGCAGTGGAACATTTTATAGCACAGCCAGAAACCTCTCAGTATCTCATAGTGGAGGATAACATTCTAATTCTGGATGATCTGACTTGCAAGTTATCCATGAGATAAAGGAACCTCTTAAAAAAAATGCACTTTCTAAAGTGGAACTGAGAGTCTGATGTTGTCGTTTTCATTCATTTCTCAACAAATGGGGGTCTTGGTTCCAACCTTAGATCTGTCTCGGCTGCATTTCTTTCAGACTCTTGGTCCCAACTCTCAAGCTCCTCCCTTTACTCAAATGCACCAGACGCCTGTATTACCCCAGATCTTGTTTGCCATTCTTATGGCACGGACGTGGATTGCACTCTCTTAAGCTCTGGCCTTAGTTTATTCACTTATATATGAGTAAAAAGTAAATTTTTTTTTCTGTTTTTCTTTTCTTTCTGTATTGCCGTATCCTCCCTTTCCTCATTTTCTGTGCATTAGATGTCTTTTTTCCTATGCGCTACTACCACATATTTCTCATTACCACAGCTAGCATTTCTTTCTCCTTTGCTAGACACTTTTTACCCATCTTTAGGGTAATTATCCAATACCATCGCTGGTGTTTTTCTTTGTTTTCTTCTTTGCTATACCAGTTTAAAAAACAAAAAGATTATCCCCTTTCCTTTTCCTTCCTTATGTTTTAAGATGGCTGAAAAGCTGACAGGATTTAAAAAGTGCATTTCCTGTGGACATAGAATACGCATCTCTGTTGCCCACAGAAAGTGCATCTAATGCTTAGGAGCAGCCCATTTGAAACCCCTTGTCAAATCTATGCAGGTTTCAAGTCTCTGGCCTTAAGTGATCGATGCAATAAATTATTTCTAAAGGGTTTACTGCCTGCTTCTGCTCCTTCCTTTTCAGGTTCTTTCTCAGGGGCTGAAACCCCTACCAAGAAGTGTAAATTGACTATGGAGCCCAGGGAGCATAGAAAATGCTGTCCTGTCCAATCTCTTAAACTTATTCCTGCATTGAAGCCACCTGTCAAACAGCCTAAGCATTCAGATCTGACTTCTTCGGATCTGACATCTGGGATATCCAAGTCTCTTCAGCCTTGGAGTCCATGCTTCTCTTCAGAGCCTGTTTCCCCTAGGCTGTGATCTCCATTCTTACAGGAGACACTCAAAAGATTGTCCCATCCTCCTTCAACTTCATCTTCCATCAGGTCCACCCGAAGCTTGTCTGAAGCAAATGTGGATATGATTATGAGAAAGATCCTCAGAGCTCAGATCCAGATGGGGGTTTTAAAAGCTCCATCTCCCAATGGATCCATGAGCCTTCAACCTGTATCCCATTCTATTGTCTCTCCTTTTACATTCGATTTAGCAATTTCAGAGCTCTTGGTTCTGAGAGCCCTGCAAATAGAATCATTGGATCTAAAAACAGCTTGATCTTCGACTGATTGTGCCCCTGACTCGTTTGGTGCCAATGCCCCTTGAGAAGGATGAGTCTTGGAGCCGAAGCATCAGTGCTGGATCTGGGGGTGGATGCTTTTGACTTCAAGTCGTTTGGAGCCATGGCTTCCCCTAGGAGCCTTGGCATTAGACAGCTTGGGCCCAACTCCTCACTTATGACAGGAGCCCAGGCAGGGTTGGAGCTTGGCAACACCTACAGTTTCACCTCCAGCGAGGCTAGGAACAACTTCTTTCAGTACTTCTGCTTTCAAGGTAGTGGAGTTGGCTTTCTCTCATCTGAGAGTACATTCTACTCTTGCATCTTCAGATCCTATCTCCATACCTCCTTTGGATCTGATATCTGAGCATCATCACCCTGTCTCTCTGGAACAGCCAGCCCACATGAGCTTCTGGGCAATTCTGATCATCCCAATGTGGAGGTCCACTGGAAGAGATTGTGTAAAACTAGGCACATAGATTCCCCTCAGGAATCTTTAACTGAAGACACTGACTTTGATGAAGGGGAGGGGGTCTCCAAGATTACCACCAGAAGACATCTCATTTGCAGACATTATAGAGATCCTTAGACAGAAAAGTGGATGGTCTTCCACCCCCCCCCCCCTGCCAGGAGGAGTCTGTGTTCCTAGAAGCCTTTGTGTCCAGCCTATCTATGTGTTGGGTTACCCCCCGGCATATGACCTTATATATGTTGTGTCTTGCCAGGCATGGAAGGTGACAGATATTGTGGAACCAATTCTCGGTCACCAAGACAAGTTTCTTACTCCACCCAAGAACAGGCCTCACTGGAGTAAGTGTGAACACCATAGTTGTGGTGCCAGCCACAAAAAAGGAGCTAGCTGAACAAAGCTCTTCTGTTCATCCTCCTAATAGAGAGTTGAGGGTGATGGATGGGTTTGGAAAGTGCATTTATGCCTCAGCAAACTTTGCTTTACGGTTGCTTAATTACTTGGCACATTTTACCAGATTGCAGAGACTTGATGAAGGAACTCTCTGAGTCTATTCCAGAGTCCATGTTGGAAGATGAACTAAACATTTTTTGTTGCAGCCGACCACTCTTCAATTGGTTTCCAATGTGTCCATAATTTTAATCTTTCATGCAGCAGAAGGTTTCTCAAGGGTGATGGGTTGAGGTGTAGCCATGAGGAGATATGTCTGAATGCACTTGTATGACTTTGTAGAGCCCATTAAGTGTTCTTTCATCAGTGCTGCCTTTGTTGGGTCTTCTTTGTTTGGCCCCACAGTAAAAGAAACACTTTCCTGTAGTGAGTAAGATGGAAAGACCTTGTCTGCCATGGGAATTCATTTTTCTACCCCACAGAGAGCCTTCTCTAGGAGTCAGTGGGACAGTAAAAAGATATGGTACCATACGTCACCAGGACCTTTTCAGGACTCACAAGGGGAAACTTCTGCTAGAGGCAGGGGGAAGCTCCAATGGAAGGCACCACCCTCGTGGCAGAGGAGGCCCACAAGTTTTGAGATTCATTTTTGAATAGACCCTTTCAACATTCCTGAAGTGTTGCCTGACTGCTCTTCTCTGGATGCAGTCAGGGGGTACTTGCCTCTGCACCCGGAAGCCTGGACATCTATCACAAAACACACTTGGGTGCAGAAAATTATATCCAGAGGATATATCATTCCTTATTTGCAAACCCCTCCAAACTGAAAAATCTCCCCTATGTTCCACCCAATCAGCGGGAGTTAGCAGCCCTAGAAGTTCAAAAGCTGCTGGACAAAAGAGTCAACCAGGAGATTCCACCAGACCAGAGAGGACTCATAACTTACTCAAGGTTCTTTTTAGTGCCAAAGAAAACGGGGGACTTGAGGCCCATTCTGGATATCAGCAATCTAAATCAGTTTGTAAAGAATTCCAAATACTGGATCATCATGGTTCAGTCCATTTTACCCCTTCTACAGAAGGATAACTGGATGTGCTCTGTAGCTCTCCAGGATGCACACTGTCACATCAAAATGAACAGATGCTTCCAGAGATATCTGCTCTTTCAGTTGGAGCCAGTCATTACCAATTCAGAGCCCTGCCCTTTGGTCTCACTACAGCCCCCAGGGTATTCACCAAATGCATGGCAGTGGTAGCAGCTCATCTCAGACTGCTCGCATTCAGAGTGTTTCCTTATTTAGATGACTGGCTTCTCATTGTCCCAACCAGGCAGTTTCCTCAAAAAGGTCAGGAACTACTTATGTCAGTTTCTAGGGATCACAGTCAATTATGCCAAGTCCCATTTAAAACCAGTTCAAGTCTTGGAGTTTATAGGAGCTTGATTAAACACAGTCAGTTGGCCTTTCTTCCATCAGAGTACAGTCCTTAAGATTGCATGTCAGAGATATAGTTTCACACCCTTCTCCCCTAGCAAAACTGGTTCTTCAGGCCTTAGGATCAATGGCTGTGGCTAGTACCTTACAACTAACTGCTCATTTGCACATCTGTTTTCTTAAGTGGACTCTAGCAGTTGAATGGTAAATTCTTCAACAGTCTTTGACCCATCCTTTAAAACTTTCTCAGGTTTGCAGGGAGTCACTGCTTTGGTAGATTCAGTCCATTGAAGTTTGTCAGAGTCGACCCTTTGTATTCCAACCCCCAATAGCCACAGTGACCACTGATGTCTCCCAGTTGGGGTGGAGGGGCATTTCTTGAGATGGACTGTCTGTGGCACTTGGTCTCCAGAAGAGATCAGTTTGCATATCAATGTCCTAGAGATGAGGGCAGTCCTCCTAGCATTACTGGCTTTTCAGAACTCTTTCTCTAGGGACATTTGCTATCCAAATGGATGACATGTCGGTGGTTTGGTACATCAATAAATATGGATGAACCCAGCCCTACTCCTTTGTCGAGAAGCAGTGAGAATGTGGGAGTGGGCAATCTCCTCCAACCTCTTTCTTTTAGCAACACACATGCCGGGGAAATTAAACATGCTAGCAGACAAACTCAGCAAGACTATTCTAATGACTCATGAGTGGTCTGTTAATCAAGCTGTGCTGAAGAGAGTCTTCCATCAATGGGGGTCAGCCTTGCTGTGATCTCTTTGCCTCACCCCTCAAAAGCAAGTGCATTGGTTCTTTGCCCTAATCCCCCCTCAGGGGGAGTCACCAAGTGTTGCTCTGGTCCACTTTTGACCTTCTGTTCTCTTTTATGCATATTCCATCTTACTCCAAATCACCAAATTCCTTCAGAAAGCAGTCCAGTTGAAGAGCAAGGTTATGTTCATTGCCCCCTTCTGGCCTCATCAAGTGTGGTTCCCCTTCATTTGGTCTCATCCCTCATGTCCTCCTTGGACACTGGATCCCTCTCTTGATCTGATAAACCATCCCACAGTGATGTCTCACCCAGACTTTAAAGGACTCAAGTTGACCGTATGGTTTCTAAAATTATAATGATGGCTAGACAGGCCAGGCTTTCTTCCAAGGTTCACCACATTTTGTTATCATCCCAAAAAGCCTCTACTAAAAAGTATATAAGAGTAAATAGAAGAGATTTTCTTTTTGAACTCATCAGAGAGAACTGGATGCTTTTACCACACCTATCCTTGCTGTTTTAGATTTTCTTACTTCAGTTTTTCAAGAAGAAGCTAGTTTTTCCACCATCAAAGTTCAACTAGCAGACATTTCCAATTATCACACTGGAGATAATGCTTTCCCTCTAGCTTCTTCCAAGTTATGCAAAACTTTCCGTATAGGTACCTTTTTGCTTAGACCTCCAATTAAAGATCCTACTCCACTGTGGGGCCTTACACTTTTATTGCACAATTTGACTCAGCCTCCTTTTGAGCCCTGAGGCAAGTCTGATCTCAAGCACTCTCCGCAAAATCATCTTACTTGATCTTCCACAAAGATAGGGCCACTTTACATACTAATCCATCCTTTCTGCCCAAAGTAGTCTCAGAGGTGAACATCAACCAAGTGATCAATTTACCTGTGTTCTTTCCAAATTTTTCTATTAAAAGTGAATACTTGCTTCGCCTCAAAGATCTGCATACACAGCTTCATTTTTATCTTCATAGGATGAAGATTTTTTTAGAAAAACTTATCTGTTGTTCATCTCCTTTGCCCCAGTAGGTTGGGAAAACCAGTCTCTAAAGTTACTTTAACTAAACAGTTAACAGATTGCATTTTATATGTTTATTCTGAATGAGGTTTGCCTTTACCAAGACCTCCAAAAGCTCATTCCACTAGCCATTGTTACTTTCATCTGCTTTGTTTGCCTGAGCTTCTATTCATGATATTTGTGATGCAGCCACTTGGTCCAGTACTCATACATTTATTGCTCATTACAAATTGGATCTCAGAGTTGCCTTTGGTACTGTGGTACTCCGGAACATCCTTCCATGTGGGCCATCTAAGGTTATTGTAGGTGGTGACTGTCCCATTCATTGAGGAATGAATAAAAATTATGTCAGTTATAAAAGTTATGTACTCACTATAACTATGCATCTGTGTTGCTTATTTTCATTCTTCCTCAACTCCCCCCTTCCTTCCCCCTAACTTTTTTATTTGGGAGTGATCTGATTGAAATATTAGAACCACTGCTCCTGTTTGAGCCCCTATTTTATGTTTATCTTTTATGTGGACTATAACCTTTTTTCTGATAGAGCAGCAGACTCGTTGTGAAGTAATACAGGGGATAATGGGCATTATGGGTAAAGGGACGAGCTCGAGAGTCAGGTCCAAGAGTTGAAAAGAAATGTGGCCTAGCCAGATCTGAGGTTGGATCCGAGACCCCCATTTGTTGAGGAAGAATGAAAACGAGCAGCACAGATGCATGGTTATGATGAGTAGGGTCTATGTCAATTAAATGAATGCTTGAAATTTCGAACATCATATGGTCGAGACCATATGATCGACATTTCAAATGTTCGAAGATTGACTTTAATGGTGCCGTATGGTGCAGAATGGGAGAATTTCTCTTTTCTGCACTGAAGTGTGGTCTCAGAGTTGGTATATTTAAGTAGGGGGGATGTTAAGGTATGTTTTTCTTTTTTTTTCTTTTCTTTTCTTATTATATATTCGAACATTCAAATATCAACCATATGGTCTCAATCATATGGTATTCGACATTTTGAATGTTCGAATATATAACATAGACCCGATGAGTACATAACCTTTATTTCATAATGGTTATAAAAATATTGCTTAGAACCCTTAAAGCTGCTCTGTCCCCAGACTACTTTAAGTAAATAATTTATAAAGACACAGTTTAGTTTATTTATCAGTAAAAGTGCACACAGTTTGCTATATCAGTCTGCATGCTATTATATCTTCAAATCGCAGATGAGTACCCTATTAAAAGTTTCTTGACAGGAGTTCTGTACGTATGACCGCTGAACAAGAGCAGTTTCTCCACTTTGGGATTTAAATTTCATGTTTTAAAACAATGGTGTTGCTTCCTTTTGAACCAAGAGACTCTGCAGATCTGAAGTGTTTGTTATGTAGATATTTCGGCAGCAGCCACCTCTGGAAGGAGATTTTTTAAAACTGCAAGAAGCAATGTGCGAACTTTCTTACCTAATATTCTTTAATAATAAGGTCCTCTTAAAGTGTGATTCTTCACTCATGCCTAAACTGATTTCTTTTTTCCTTAATGAGGCAGTTCAATTAGGAGTTTTTAGCCAAATTTCCAGAATACATTGTATAACTGTTGCATACTATTGCTAGGCAAGGCAAAACTGACTTCAGCAAAGCTAAGGCCTGGGTAGAATGAAAGCCACAAATGAGTCAAGTTGTGCTTCCTGCTTAACTGGCTAGTTTGATAGTTAGTGTCACAGCACTTATTTGACCTACTTGGACCATTTCTTCTCTAGTTACTTTAGGAGAGCTGTCCTTGCATACACACTGTTTTGTTCTTAATGGTAGTGGTCAGTTCACATTGCCAGTATTATGAGTAATCGGCAGCTGAAGTGGTACATGTTTATACTTACTTACTGGAGAAGCAGAGCTGGAATTCATCTAGTTCAGAATATGATTTTGAAGCAAGTCATAGCTTAGGAGCAACTGTTGACCAAGTGGAGGGGGGGAGGCATCTTCCTGGCACTTATGTGGGTTGCTTTGTGCTGTGGCAGACTGAAGCTCATCCAGCCTATTGTGGCTCACTGTTCTTTCAGCGGGCTGTCTCGACTAGTAGCCAGGGACCTACAGGTGAGGGCTGCTATTGCCAGTGATATTCCTGTCTCAGTTTCTGCTATCACTTCTCGCTATCCACCTTCTTAGAGCTATGCCCAAACTTGGACAGCCAAGGCATTTCTGTTGATATGTAATTCAGCCTCAAGTTGGCTTATGTGACTACCTCATATTGGGGTATCTAACACCCTCCCTCTTACAAATACTTTCTCTCACTCACACACACACACACACACACACACACACACACACACACACACACACACACACACACACACACACACACACACACACACACACACACACACACACACACACACACACACACACACACACACACAAACACAAAAGTCCTTGTTTCCTACTGGTCTGCACACAGCATGCAAGAAAACAACAGCTAATCCTGAACCACCTCTCTGTCTCCCAAGATGGGCAAGTTGACAAAAGCCACTGCCCCCCCCCCCCACTTGCCCTAATGTTCCAGTGCCTGAGACGCTATTTGAACTTGGGTCATCTGAGTTATAGCAAGAGCTTTATCCCTTTACTCCAGAGAACTGGCTACTGGCAATTTTTCTGGTATGACGCAAAATGTCGTAACCTAGGTTCATGTTTTGGATTGACAACCTTTATGATGATTCCTTAGGGGAGATCTAGGATCCGTAGCTGGATTGATGGAAAAGATCGCCAAATAAACATTAACATGTTGCTGCTTCTCAGGAGCCCCTTTCACATATTGCCACATTCTACTAGAAAAATAAATGAGCATAATAAATCAGAGAATATGGGGAAAAATTGGGGGTTTGAGCTGTTTGCACTGTAGACAGTTGACATTTTTAGAACATTTTTACTGTGTTATCCTACCTATATCTTCTTGTACTAATAATGTTGTGTTGAAACATACTTGTTTACTTGACAGTATGTGTATTGTAACTTTGGTAGCTTCGGCTAACAGTTCCCAAAATCATAATGCTGGGCACATAAGGTGTATGTGTTTACAAAAACAGTAGCATGACAACTGTCATTATGTATTGTACATTACAAATATTTGAATGTATGTAATTTATTTCAAACTAGGTAAGGGCATTACGTGGAATATATGTGCACTTGACAAAAGAGGAAATAAAGAATGTTCAGGTGACTTCAGACATACAAGAAGCTTTTAGTGTGTATAGGTTTTCTGCAGCTTGAAGGCTGTTGGGTTAGTTTGATTTTACAAAAAATTGTATAGCTGATGCCTCCATTTATATAGTGTAATGTATGTTTGACAGAACACTTTGCATTCTATTCTTCAAAAATTAAAAAAAAAAATGCAAAAATGAGTTTGACTTGTATATATATACAGTTGCATGATCACAGAAGAATTAAAAGTTTTGGGCGATGCAGCTGCTTGACTTACACAAGCCTGCCCTGCAGTCTGTGCCTTTCTCTAAGATTCAGTGGCCTACCTGAAGGGTGTGTGTGTGTGTGTGTGTGTGTGTGTGTGTGTGTGTGTGTGTGTGTGTGTGTGTGGGTATTTGTGGGTGTGTTCTTCTTGTAGATACACTTGAGAGAACTGAATTTCATTTGGTTATTGCCAAATAAAGTAAAATCTGATATTGCATAATAAGAATTAAAGTATGCATTATTCATATCAGAAAGGACCCTTCAAACATTATTTCTTGTTAGCTGACATCATTGCATGCTTCTTCCAAACATATTACTTCATTAAGTTATTTAAAGGACATCAGATGGATGGTGTTTTGTACTGTGTTAAGCTGTCAAAAAGCTTCTCTGAATTCTGTTGTAGTATATGATGTTCAAAATATAGATCACTGTTGCAGTAGCCTAATCTGTTTGGGGTCCTACCCCCTCGTTACTAGTCAGCCTTCAAAGTCTTTGGGTGACGTCCACATACTCTAACAGAGAGCAGATCTCTTCAGAGCTTTTTTTTACCTCTGAAGAGTGCAACTTCAACAGGCCCCATGGAACTGTCGGTCGGCTAGTGATACTTTAAAGCTGGCAGATAAGTCCTCAGTTGGAGGAGCACCTTCCACTAAAAATATTTTTTTTTTGAGAAAAACCTGTCTATTTCTGTCTAAAGTATTGTATTTGGCTAGGAAAAAAGAAGTTATGTACTCACCATAACGTTCCATCTGAGTAGATACTTCATTTGTTTGCAACCTGTGGGTAGTCGGATCCGACCTCGGATCCGAACCGGCAGCTTTCCAAGCTCCAAGATCCGAGCTCCTAGCTCCTCCCCCCTACCCATAATCCCTTACTACCCAACACATTACCTCAGATTTGTTATTTTGCCCTATAGGCTAAAGACGGAGAAAAAATCTCCAAAGGAACAATACCTTACCGAGGTTCGGGGGATGGCAGGGGGGGTCGGTTGCAGACAAATGAAGTATCTACTCAGATGGAAGGTTATGGTGAGTACATAACTTCTTTATCTGAAGTAGTTACTTCATTTGATCTGCAACCTGTGGGACAGAGTCCCCAGCTTACCTAAAGACCCTGGGTGGTCCCTACGGAAGGATATTCTGAAGCACCGCGGAGCTAAAGGAAGCCCTACTTCTGGAGTTCATGTCCAGTTTGTAATGAGAAATGAACGTATGGGAAGAGGACCAGGTAGCTGCTGAAAAAATATCGTCTACCGGAACTCTAGACTAAAAAGCCGTCGAGGTAGCAACAGATCTAGTAGAATGTGCCCGCACGCCAACCGGAGCTGGCTTCCCAGATGAAGTGTATCCCTGTCTAATACACTGAGAGATCCAATTTGCCACTGTCACCTTAGAAATTGGTTTGCCCATGGCATGGCTGACTTAGCATAAGAAACAAACAACTGGTCTGACTTGCGAAAATCTTTAGTCCTATGCAAGTAAAAACGTAGTTGTCTGTGTGCATCCAATTTGTGCAATGTGTATTCACCTTTGTTTTGGAAATTCGGGAAGAAAACAGGAAGGTTAATTGACTGATTAATGTTAGTCTCTGTGGCTACCTTAGGCAGAACGGAAGGATTTGTCCTGAGGGCCACTCTTATCTTTGTGAAAAATAAGGTATGGATGCTTAATGCACAAAGCTTGCAATTCTGAGACTCATTTGGCTGAAGTAATAGCGACCAAAAAGGCCGTTTTCCAAGATAAGAATTTTAATGGCACTGAGGCCGCCAGCTCGAAAAGGTGGTCTTGTTAATGCTTGTAAAACCAAGGTAAGATCCCATGGAGGCACTGCCGGCTTAATAGGGGGCTTTAAGAGAAACACTCCTTTTAAGAAGGTCTTGCATATTTTTGCTGACGCCAAAGAATCTACGCCATCCCCCACGTGATAATGAGAGATGGCTGCTAGCTGGACCTTAACGGTGGACGTACTAGCTCCTTGTCTAAAAAGAAGGGACAGGAAGTCCAGGATAGTGGGAATAGGAACCGTAAAGGGATCCAATTCCTTATCCTTTGCCCAGATGGAAAAGCATTTCCATTTACTGTTGTAGAGCTTTCTGGTGGATGGCTTATGAGCCGCCACCAGAATGGCTTTAACAGGGGATGAGATACCGGGAGTCCTAGCCATTAACGGAACTGGATCAACCAGGCCGTGAGCCTGAGGTTGACCAGGTTCGGAGTGTGACATCTCGTTGGATGCGAGACTAGGTCTGGTCTGGGGTCCAGAATCCATGGGGGAGCCACACTGTGAGACTGCAGAAAGGGGAACCAGATTTGTCAAGGCCAGAATGGGGCTATGAGAATCACTCTGCTCCCCAACCGACAGGCTTTCTGGATGAATTCCATCATCAGAGGAAGAGGAGGATACGCATAAAGGAGACCGGGCGGCCAAGCATGAACCAGAGCGTCCCTGGGGGATTCCCCTCTGGGGGGAACTATCGCAAAGTAATCGCTGCATTTTGTGTTTAGGGGAGAAGCAAAAAGGTCACAGTGAGGATGATCCGACTTGAGGAATATCTGCTTCGCGACAGATGGATTCAGAGAGCACTCATAAGGGCTGAGGAATACCCGACTTAAATTGTCCGCTAATATGTTGGACCGTCCCGGAATGTGCGTTGCTATCAGAAAGCGGTTGGTGGAAATCGCCCATTCCCACACTCTCATGGCTTCTCAACACAGGGGGTAAGATCTGGTCCCCCCTGTTTGTTTATATACCAGACAACGGACATGTTGTCCGTCTGGATTGCAATAGCCCCCAGAGGAAGAAGGTGATGAAGAGCTTGCAACGCCAAAAGCACTGCCCTCATCTCTAGGACATTGATATGCAATGCAGTCTCTAGGGGAGTCCACATGCCTTGGACGGACTTGCCCTCGTAATTCCCGCCCCACCCGAGGCAAGAAGCATCCGTGGTCAACGTGGCTTTGACTGGGGGAATCACAAAAGGTCTCCCTTCTTTGAGTTCCTGAGCCTGTAACCACCAAAGAAGGGAGTCCCTGCATGCCCTGCTCAGGGGAATCGACATGTCTAAGGGATGGACAGATAGTGACCATTGGACCTGGAGAGTCCACTGTAACACTCGCATTCGCAGACGGGCATGAAGAGAAAGGCCGATCGCTGCTGACATAGACCCTAGCACCCTCAGGACTAATTCTGCTGGAGGAGTGAGACTCCGAAGAATGTCTAAGACTTGGAGAGACAAATTGTTCAGCCTGACCGATGTAAGAACCACTTTGGAGATCCAAGTATCCAACCTGGCCCCTATGAATTCTAGGGCTTGAGTGGGGCACAGGCAGGATTTCTTTAGATTCACTGAAATGCCCAAACAACGGGCCAGAGAGAGGGCATAATCTCTCGCCACAACCAGTAGATGCCTGTTGGGGGCGGTGAGGAGCCAGTCATCTAGGTAAGGGAACACCTGAATGCCCTGGAGTCTCAGGTGGGCTGCAACCACTGCCATGACTTTGGTAAACACTCTGGGGGCTGAGGTTAGGCCAAATGGAAGAACCCTGAACTGATAATGACTGGCTCCTAGCCAGAAGCGGAGGAACCTCCTGGATCGTCTGTCCATTAGTATATGGTAGTACGCATCTTTGAAGTCTAACGAGCACATCCAGTCGTTCTCCCGCAGAAGGGGGAGAATAGATTGGAGGGTGACCATCCGGAACATTTCCTTGGGTATGAACAGGTTCAGGGACGAGAGGTCTAGGATGGGTCTGAGGTCCCCCGTTTTCTTTGGCACCAAGAAGAACCTGGAGTAATAACCCAACCCGGACTGATCTGGGGGGACGGGCTGGATGGCTCTTTTTCTTAGCAACTCTGAAATTTCCAGAGCTGCGGACTCCCTCTGATGGGGTGGAACATCGGGGAGACGTTTAAGTTTGGGGGGGTGTGTGAACGGTATAGTGTAACCTCTGGATATAATCCGGAGCACCCATCGATCCTTTGTAATGGACTCCCAGTTTGACAGGTGCTCCGATAATCGCCCCCCGACTGCCTCCAGAGAGGAACAGTTGGGCAAGGCCTCAGGGCTGTTTCGCGGGTCTGTCCGAGAAAGGTTCTCTAGACCTGAAGTTATGCGGCCCCCCTCTGCCTCTGGGCCGGCGTCCACCTTGTCCTCCTCTGCCTCTAGAGGATGAGTTGTCCGCAGCAGGACGGGATTGCTGAGATTTACGGAACCACAGCTTCTTTTGCCCCCTCTGATTCCTGGAGAAGGATCTTTGGGGACTAGAGAAGTGGACTCCGACGGCCGACAGCATCTTCCCATCCTTTTCGCTTTGGACCAGCGTGTCACGAACTGTTGAGCCAAATAAGGCCGAACCGTCATAAGGGGCGTTCGTGAAGGACACCTTAAAGGGTTCCGTGAAGTCGCAAAGGCGGAGCCAGGAGTGACATCGCAATACCACTCCAGCTCCTCTAGCTCTAGCGGCTCCTTCTGTGGCATGGGAAAGAAGCCGCATAGATGTGTTTGATATGGACTTTAGAGTGGCCATTCAAGTCTCAAAAACCTTTTTGTCTGGGACCGACATGGACTCCGGAGGGGCTGCAGCGTATTCTTTAATTAAGTCACGCTGTAGCCTAATGGTGTGTGCCATGTAGTTCAGTGACCTTATGGCAAAAGTCGCTGAAGCAAACATCCGCTTCCCAATACGGTCCAATGCCCGGGACTCCTTGTCCGGTGGATGGACCGAAGAACTGTCTTGGGCAAGTTCTTTCCTAGTGGCCGCTGCCACCAACATAGCATCAACCGGCGCGCCTTTGGACCAAGAAGGTCTATCAGAGGGAGGGCTGAGGACCTTGTCTGGGCATCTAGGAATAGGCTCCACAGTGTCGGGCTCTTTCCAAGCCCTGGTGGTAATTAAATCTCACCAAGGGGTCAGCTGGGGGGGACACCCAGGAGGTAGATGGGCCTGCCTCAAAGGCCTCCAGAAATACAGACTCATCCAGGGAGGGCTTTTGGGCAGACCACCCCCCTCTTATACGCAACATTTCCATGATGTCTCCGAAGGAGAAATCTTCAGGGGGTGACCTTGGGGAGCCCTCCGTATCATCCAAATCCGTATCCACGGTAATGGACTCGGGGGAGTCCAGGTGCCTCCTTTTGCACTGATGCTTCCAAGGCGCCTCTTCGGCGGGGTGGGACTGTCCAAAGAGGGCTCGTCCGTAGGGTGGTGTTCCTCCATAGGAACCAACTGGAGGCTTTGGGCAGGCTGTCCAGATGGACGGATGATCAAAGACAGACCCTGATACAGTGGGGGCACGGGTGGATCCGAAGGCCCGGTCGGGGACCTGGATGACCTCAACAGTACTCTCTCCACTACCTCAAAAGCCGAGGGAGATTCACTGTCCCCAGCCTGAGAAAGTAACCTCCCCGTCTCCGAGGATAGGATCGGGGTCGGAGCCGAAGCAATCGGACCCGAGGTAGTGGTGTGCTCCGACCCAATCGGCGCCGAAGACACAACCACCCCCTCGGATCCGATGCTCAACCCTCGGCCCCGAGAGCCCGGATCTGACAAGCTCGAAGGTATAGTCGGCGTCGAAGACACAATCGCTATCGGCGCCGACGTATCCCCGGGTCCGAAAGGGCCTGGATCTGACAACTCCGAGACCCAAAAACGGGTCGGAGAAGGAGTGATCGGGGCAAAAATGGGGGCTGCACTCCCTCCCAAAGGGGGGGGGGGAGGCAAGAGCATCCCCATCTGCATCTGGGTCTGTAGAAATCTTCGCATCATCCGATCCATGTCTGCTTCTGAGATGCTCCTTGTAGACCACGAAGAGGCAGTCGAGGCAGGCCAGGAGGGCCGCCTCGAAGACCTCAAGGGAGACCTATCCTCCTCCTCCGGCTCCGGAGAAAAAGAAGGTGAACGGAGCCGAGAGGACCAGGATCCGGAGACCCTCACTAGGGACTTCAGAATTTTTTCAGGCGGAGCCGAGGGATGAGACTCGGCCCGCCTTTTAGATCTGTGACCCTCTCTGTCTTTGTGCTTCTTCTTCTCCCTGTGGGAAGAAGCACTAGACTCCACAGAGCTGGTACCCGATAAGGGAGGTTGAGCCCCGGGTACAGCTAAGGGAGTAGCCGGCGCTGAAGCTACAGGAGTAGCTTGAACTCGGCTGGGAGAGGAAGAAGAAGCCGATTCCTGGGGAAGTTTTCCTGCCAGGATCAGCTTGTTCTTCCTGTCCCTGAGTGCCCGGGGGTTGAAGGCCGCACATATCTGGCAGGCCTCTGATAGATGTGCTGCCCCCAGGCACAAAACGCACTGAGTGTGGCCATCAGCTGGGGAAAGCTTGTGGCCACACTCAGTACATTTTGAAAATATGGCCTTAGATTCAGCCATAAGTTCTCTCACACACACACACCCAAACACTAGGGGGGGAGGGGGAGAGATAAAGTTAAACTAAGGGAAGATTAGTTTTTTTTTTTTTTTTTTTTTAAAGGGTTTTACAGGGTTTGATTTTTAAAACACACACACACAATTATAACCAAGAAAAAAAGTCTATAAATAGAACGATCTCACCAGGCCAGGAGCTCTTCACTATGAAGCAACTGTCTTTAGCCGCAGCAAAAAAAGATCTGAGGTAATGTGGTGGGTAGTAAGGGATTATGGGTAGGGGGGAGGAGCTCGGATCTTGGAGCTTGGAAAGCTGCCGGTTCAGATCCGAGGTCGGATCTGACTACCTACAGGTTGCAGATCAAATGAAGTAACTACTTCAGATCAACATTTTAGGACTATCACTGTATTATTAAGGGAGATGATGTGGAAATGTTATTGTGTACTTTTTCTGTGAAAGTCTATTTTTTACTAAAATTTTAATCATATTGTGCATTTGTGTTTTGGGCTAGTATTCGGTGTTTGTGGGAGATTGTCAGTGGTTTATTTACCTCCAAAGCACATGCTGTCTACCTTACCTTTTACTGACTTGTTCAGGCTCTGCTGTATGATTTTAAGATCTCTTTCTCAGTTTACAAGTTTAGCATCCACCAATCTCCGTGGTTTTACCATCCCTTGTTCGCAAGAACAAGTAACTTGGGTGTCAGCCTGGTTCCTGCTTTGCCTCACCTGCTGGTGGGTGACTCTGCTGTGGCTGCTTGTTGTTCCTCAAACCACTCATCATGACCTTGGTCCCCATGTTGTAGGATATGCAGCCACCAAAGACTGGGAGATATCCGCATCCCCTGCTGCTGCAGGGAGGCTGTTGGTCTCAGGTGAAAGGGGAGATAAAGGTTCTTCACTTAGCCAGGATAAGGAGCCAGTATTGGAGGCTAATATGCCTTCTGTGAGATAGTTATTTTCCAGTGAGATACCCAGGAAAATGGAACAAAGTGAGAAAACCATCCAGTCTCCTGCTTCTGTTTCTATGGACAGGGAAGACTTGATGGGATTTGCTAAAGAGCTCATTAGTTCTTTTTCCTTGCCTTCTTATTGTTCAGATAATAAAAAGAAAAAAAATAGTTCAATCAGTAGGATCATAGTATCATAGGTTCATAGGAGATTACTAGGCTATCAACCCAGAGGTCATTTTAAGCCTAGCCGTTGCATCCCAATGTAATACCATAGAAATGCTAGTCAATACCCAAGATTGCATTTAGTGATGACTGCCCATGTCCAGGAGGGTTGTGGGTTCTATCCCTGGTAAGAATTTACTGCATCCCATCCACTTATCCAGGGAACAGTATCATTGAGGTGTTCTGTTTCACATGAATTGGTAGCCTGTTCCAAAGATGCTGCAGTCGCTGAGAGATAAATCTGTCCCTTTGGCATGTCCTGTTTAAGTCACAGGCCATATTTAGCTCCCTGGAACAGGTAACCCTAGTCCCATTTGATTTACAGATTGTAGCAATTTCATTAGGTTTGGGTCTTGGATTGCGCTGTAGGCCAGGCATAAGTCTCCCCTAAGACGTCTATATGATATAGAGTGTAGTGACATGGACTTTAGTCAGTCTGTGTAAGCCACATGCTGGAGCCCCTTGTTCTTCTTTGTTGGTCTCTAATGGCTGTAGGTGCTTAATACGGTACATCCCAAACGTGGCATTATAGTCAGTAAAGCAGGAATTGCAGATGGATGGTTGTACTTAAGGAATTTCTTCTCAAGCTGAACATTCTGATTACGGGAAGTATGGGAAAATTTTTTTTAATTTTTAAATTTCATCTTGTATGAAATTGTTTTTTTCAGTGAGAGAACAATGAAATTCTTATGGCACTGAAAATGTATTGTGTTTTGTTACAAGTAGATATGTCTTACTGCAGCTGCTTTTCCTGTGTTTCTGACCTGACAGTCAGTTTCCTGCCCCTAGCAAGACTGACAGGTTACACAAGGTATTGCAGTCTCATAAGTATCTGTTTTCCCATCCTAAAGCAAACCCAGCAGCGATTTTTCTATATAAAATCGATTCTACTGAACACATTGCTGCTGCTAACCCCATTACCCCTGTCAAGGATGGGAAAGCAAGGGATAAGGTGGGGGAAGATAATGTATTCTTCTAGGACTTTAATGTTCAGGATTTCAAAATATTTAGCTCTTTTGCTAAAGCTGTTACTGTTATTTTTTGAGAACATGCAGCAGTTATTGCTTAACTTTTCTTTTTCTGAAGTAAAAACTTCTTTCTATACTTCTGTGACACCTGCTTTTCAAGTTAACAAGCATATTTTAAAGTTTGCTCTTATTTTATTTATTTAACATTTGTTTGCCAGGACAGAGCCATTTTCAGCAGGAGCCTGAGGAGAAATGCTCCAGATGCATGTTTTTGGGATGTGGGAGGAAACTGGAGCACCCAGAGGAAACCCACATGAACAAAGGGAGGACATGCACACTCAGCTCATAAGGCACCCCAACTGAGAATCAAACCAGAGAACCTCTTGCTGTGAATCAACAATGCTAACCGCTGCACCACTATGCTACCCATATCTCTTGATGCTGCTGTATTTTTTCTCAGGACCTGCTGTGTCTGACTTAGTACTTAGATTGGCTTGGTTTCATTCTCAAACCCTTGCTGTACATGTTAAGACATATTTCAAAGTCTCCCTTAGATTAAAGTAGTTCCGAGGTGATAAAGAAGTGTGTTGAAAGGGGAAAGCTAATTTAAGGAGTTAGTCAGATTTTTTTTAATCCTTCTTTTTCAGAGCTATTAGAATATTTCCTTCCTTCCCAGATTCTTTTTTCAGTATGCTATAAGGAGCCAACAAACATTGTAAAAAAACAAATGTTACAAAAAGGCAGGGACAGTCTCCTCAGGAAGCATGACTGTCTGCCTGTTCAGGCTCTTTCTCTTTTCACAGCCTGTCCATCTCTGAACTTCTTCTTCACAGATGTTAGCCCAGCGAATGATAGAACCAGTGCCTCACTGCCACTTGGGTAAAGGCTTTTATTCAAGGTATTTCTGGTACCGAAAAAGGAAGCATCCTAGAAATGTGTACTGGACCTTTCTTTTCTAATTCCCTTCAGTCTTTGTACCTGTGCTCCCTTCTATAGCTTTCATGTTAACGCTAGGTTTAAAGGATGCCTATCATCATTCCCAGTAGTGAGCAGTTCAGGCATTTAAGACTGGATGTGTTGGGCTTACCCTATCAGTTCTCTGTTGTTTTCTTTGGAATTCTCTGCACCAAGGGTATTCATAAAGTGTCAAGCACCAGTCATTGCTTATTGCTCGCTTTAGGCATTCATATCTTCCCATACTGGATTATGGTTTTGTCTTTGCAGCGTTTTTCTCCAGCTGTCAAAAGTGTTTAGCAATTGTTCAGAATCTTCCACTCAGTCTGGGTTTTAAAATCAACTTCAAAAGTCTTCTCTTGTTCCTTCTTATAAAATTGTATCCTGGGAAATTTGTTAAGTTTAGGCTGGGAAGAGACTTTCTTCTTCCAGATTTAAGTAAAAATGTCTCTGCAGATATTCCCACGTCTCTGCAATTAAACCCATACATTTATTAGAAATTTCTCAGAACTTGGGGTTACATGGTATTGAGGAGTCTCATGCTTCCCCCTGCCAGACTTCACATGAGGTAAACACAATGGTACCTCAGACAAGTCTGGAGTCATCATTTACATTCTTTGTCTTTTCAGATTCCAGTTCTGGGATTTACAAAGAAGGAGATTATGTGGTGGGTAGACAAGGTAGACAAGTTCCTTTGCAATCCACATCCTATATTTTCCCTTCAGCCACCTCACCTCCCCAACACACAGCATACCTCTCAACCTCTTAGAGTAAGGAATTTGGACAAAGCCATAACAAAGTGGTACAAATAGGGACAGTTCTGAAATATTGCTTTTACAAACTTAGAAAGTTGATAGAATAACAGGTTTTGCATTAGCATGAAGTTTATGAAGGGTATGAAGTCTACAACTCAAATGTCTGTCATTATTTTCTAACTTCAATCTTTAATGATTTGTCACTAATTTGTCAGACAGCCACAATTTTAAGAAAAACAGACCAAAAATATAAGGCAGTAATCTGGACATTCTGTGGAAATCTGTACAGTTGAGATGTATGACACACAGACGTATTTTGCCTCTACAGATGCATTAGACCTGATGTGGGGTTTGTTTTTCAAAGGGGTAAAAGTATAAACTGTGTGGAATCTACAAGACAGTAGCATTTTAATGTCACAGGGATGTTGGTAGCAATCATGCTTGCAAAGCCTTAAATCTCTTCAGGTTCCCAGGACCACTGCAAATTTACACAAACAGCACCAGTTAATGTGGTGCATAAACAAGAGGGGGTGCCAGATCTTACTCTCTTTGCAGACTTGCTAATATAGATTGGAAAATAGCAACTCAGCTCAATTTGACTCTTCAGAATTCATATATTCTCTCAGACCAAAACTGATTGGGTCTATATCGGAACATCGAAGTATTAAAACTTTGAATGTTCTGATATCAAACACTATTCAGTGAACGCTAAGAATAGCGAAGCTGCAGAACAGTGAATTCTTTCCTCAGGAAAGAATTTGGTTGGCCGTTTCTGTGGCTTCGCTATTCTTAGCACTGTGGTGGAAAGTTATGGGTTGGGTTCAGGTAAGTATGCGATTGTTTGTACTTTAGGGTTAGGGGCGGGTTAAGTGAGTTAGGGTTAGGGCGCGGGTTAGGCATGTGTGCAATAGTGACAGACTTTAGGGTTAGGGGCGGTTTAAGTGAGTTAGGGTTAGGGCGGGGGTTAGGTGCGATAGTGATGGACCTTAGGGTTAGGGTTTGGGTTAAGGTAAGTGGGTAGAGAGTAGTGTATGTTTAGTTTAGTGTAGCATAGATGTAGGAATTTAAGTGCATGTGTGTGGTTGCTGTTTGTTTGATGTGCTTGTGTTGTGCGTATGTGTTTCAGAGCAGCAAATTTTTTCCCATCATGTTTAGATGTTTTGGGGCCGATGAAATAGCGTTCGCTATTTTCATCTTTCGATGATGTTATATAAATGCAACTGATTGCATACAGGCTCAGCAGGACCAGGACAGACATCCATGTATAGAATCTTCACCCTGAAATCTTAAAAGAATTGATCCAACTGTGGGGTGCACCTTAAGTAGATAGATTTCCCTTCATTTAGAACAGTCAACTACAAAAATTCTTCTTTAGGGCTGTTTGTTAACAGGAAGACAGATGTTTACTTATTCCCATGGATGGGAATATTCTTGTATGTTTTTCCACTAATATTCAGGGTTCGTTTAAAGATCCAGAAGGACTCTCTAAAAAGTGTGGTGGTGAGTTATTTTTTTGGCCTGGGCAACAGTGGATGTTCTTCATAGTAAATGTTGTAGTAGTGGTTCTTGGGTCTTCCTTTCATGCAGAAGTCAGTAACCAGCCTGATTCCTGGAGTCTTTGCATTATCCATAGCTAATGGATGTCTGAGGACAGACGTCTGGACGTTAGAGTGTAAGAGGGGTGTCCGTTGGCACCACTTTAATTTCTTTCTATCTGTGCAGTCTGCTGTGCTACTCTGTTTAATCTAATGCTTGCAGTCCATCCATCAGCTCAATTTTTCCAGAGTTTCTTACATCCTGCTTTCAGGTAAGTACCCCGTTTAAACATGTCAGCAACTGCATGAAGTGTGGAAAGCAAATCCTGCATAAAGATTTCCATTCCTTTTGTATTGGTTTTTTTTTGTTTGTTTTGTTTGGGGCCTCAGCATGACATTTTAGTTGTCAGGATTGCGCTAAGTTTCACTCAAAAGCCCTTAAGCATAGGGCCAAAGTCCTTGCAGTCCACATTCACTCCTCATAACCAACGCCATCCTGTTTGTCACATGCATTGGCCTGCCAGTTGCTTGCACAAGAAACACAAAGATAAGAAAATGAAGAAGGAATCTGCAGAAGACATGAACAGGTCAGCCAGTGACTTAGACAACGTGCCTTTGGAACCCCCTGGTCGAACTACCAGTAGGCCTGAGCCCTCTTGAGCAACCCTGTGGGAGGTCACCATGGCAGGAGGCCATACAGTAATGACTACGTCATATTGACATCAGTTGGGCTCAAAGCTGCTCCACAGGCTTCAGCTTCCAATGTTTGAGCTTTGATACTGAGGCAGATAGCTTTACTTCTTTGGCAGTTGTGCTTGAACAAATTTCAGGGGACTAGACAGAGGTCACTGTTACCCAACCATGGATTGAGGCCTTGCTTTTAAGACCTCAGACACCTAAAGCAAAGGGGCCATTTTGCCTGCCCTAGCCTCCAACCCTTCTTCAACTGCTTCAGCCCAGGTTGAGGCATAGGACCTACCTAGATAACCCAAGAGTTCATGACTTTTATGAAGTCCAGGAAGCCCAGCTAGTCACAGGTGTCTGCCTCTGAACCATCTGCTAGTAAAAGAAGGAGGGATGTTTGTCTTCAGGAGGACTCACATTCCTCAGAATCTGAAGATGAGATGAGGAAGAGTTGTCTTATGCTTAACACCTTTCTCCTCAATCTTTCCCTGACTCTTGACTCAGATGATACCCTGTCTTCTGCTTCTCCCCCTGAGGATTAATCATTTAGGATAACTTGTACAATATGAAGGAGGCATTTAATTGGGAAAGCTAAGAATTTTCCTAGGTCTAAATTCATTGCAGACAACCGCTAAGCCTGCCATCTCCCAGACCACTGGTATTCTCTCCGTTTGTGTAGTTCTAGATGATGGATTTGATGACTTCTCCCTATACCCCGACTCCCTGCCACCTGCCCTTAGAAAGCCAGATTGTTTTAATAGAGTGCTTGACACCCACAAGCACCGCTACAAAAACCCACAAGCATATCCCTCAGTAGTATCTACTGAGCCCACCAAGGGTGTCCCTAAGGGTGGAGCTAGACACCCTTTGCCTAATGACAGAGAAAGTAGATTGTTAGATTTGGCAAAAAGACCTACACATCTGCTACCCTTGCTATGACGATTCTTAACTGCCAATTTCACTTGTTAAAGTGCTTAGAGTCTTTAGAAGAACAAATCATTGCAAAAGCAGAGGGCAATGTATGCAATGTCCTACAGAGAGACATACAGGAGACAGCTAGATCAGCACTGCAGGTATTCAGACATTCACTGAAATGTGGCTGCAGTGCATTGGATGCATCATGTGGAGTAGCTGCTATAGGTTCTGTCACTCATAGACACACTTAGCTGAGGACTCAGCCACCCTTTGACCAAGTAGAGTCTGAAATCTTGGATGCTCCACTGGATGAGGAGTTCCTATTTGGAAACAAATCAAAACTGTAAAAGAAGTGTATTCATCCCCACACCTAGATATAGCCGGAATTACCCTTCTAGCCTCTGCTTCCATGACAAGAAAAGGGGAGGCCTCCCCAAGCCAAGAGAGCAAGACAGACTAGAAGGTAGAAACCTGAACAGCACCGTAGACTTGGAGGATCCAAAGACCCTATCCTTCCAGAGAGCAAGTGTGACTATGCACAGCACCCCCCCATTCCCAAACCCACTCCATTCCCCCCCTCAGTCTAGTAGGGAGACTTTCTTGCTTCCTAGAGCAGTGGAAACTCATCACTGGGGACCAGTGGGTTCTAAATATTATGGAAAAATGCTATTCTGTTCAGTTCAGGGAAAGACCTACCTTCCTAGGGATGCTAAAGCCACCAAAAGACTAAGAGTCTTCTCCCCCATCTTACTAGAACTTCTGCAGCAAGGCTCCAGTCAGATAGTTCCAGCAGGAGATGAGGGCACAGGGTTCAACTCAAGAAAATTCCTGGTCCCAAGAAAGGATTGCATCTGGAGACCAAGACTTGTCAAAATTAAACAAGTTTCTGCACATTCCCAAATTCAGAATGTTACTCCTATAATAATTGTTACCCATGATCTTTCAAGGAGCCCATATGGTTAGCGTAGTCCTGAAGGACACTTACATTTATATTCCTGCAGCAAAAAAGCACAGGAGATATCTTTGCTTTGTGGCAGCAGGATTGCACTTGCCAGTTCTGTACTTTACCATTTTCCTTATTCACTTCTCCCATAGTTTCCACCAGATACATAGATCCAGTTATAGCCTGTTGGAAAACATTAGGGATTTGTATTTACCCTTTCATGGATGACTGCCTCATGCAGGGAAAATCCAACCTGGAACTTCAAGCACCCCTGTAAGTCACCATGGACTGCTTCCAGAAGGTAGGCCTCACTCTCATCCTTTGCAAGTACCAATGTCAGCCTCAAACAATAATTCTGTATCTGGGTGCACTGATAGATTCAGTACAACTAAAGACCTTCCTACTGCAAGACAAGGTTTATATCCTGACAAACTATCTGCACAGCCTACATCTAAAATAGGCAATCTCTACAAGGGAATACCTAAGGACCTTGGGGATACATTACATCCTACATCTTAATGGTTCCCCTTGAAAACCTGCACATGAGAAAACTCCAGTAGTGCCTATAAACACTTGGCAACAACATATGCATCCCCTGGAAACCCTGTTGCCTCTTCTCCCCTGTCTAAAAAAGGAGCTACTTCGGTGTAAAGACATTGTCTTGCAGAACACAGAGGCAAACTTCTCTTTACCAGGGACAGTTCAGAAATAGCCTGCGGAGCACACTTAGGACCCCTGAAGGTGTAGGGCATTTGGACCTCAGAGCAAAGGAAATTGCACATAAACCAGAAAGAAATGCTGGCAAAGTTTCTAGCTATAAAAGGTTTTTAAAGCAACCTGAACTCAGGAACACTGCAGACTTGGACAGACAGCACCACATTTGTGTGGTGCATAAACAAACAAGGGGGAGCTCATTACTACCCCCTGTGCAGCCTGGCAATAAATATTTGCCTCTTGGCACAAGAATTGCAACTGACACTAGTAACATCCTACATCCTTGGCCAGAACAACACCATGGCAGACACTCTGAACAGGGACCTATTGGACCTCAACGAATGGATGCTGAGGAGAGAAGGAGAGAGCTTCTTGGATCTCACCCATGAATGAGAATACCCCAGTATAGATCTCTTTGCTTCTCATCAGAACAGACAACCACAAAGGTTTTGCTCCAGAACCCAACAGACAGGAACACGGAGGACAGATGCCTTCTCCTTCAAATGGACAGATCTCTTTCTGTATACTTTTCCTCCCTTATCCTTGATCCCTATAATACTACTGATAAAAATGAGGTCATACAGGCTGAACATTTTACTCATAACCCTCTTCCAGCCAAGGCAGTGCTGGTTCTCCTTCTGTCTGGGGTCTGTTATTCCTCTGCACCTGAACACACTCAAACTAACAGGATGAAGGATTGGATTTTTAACTCCAATAATTGCAGTCTACTGTACCAAAGTGCTATCTATCCTGAGAGATGCTAAAAAAACTACCAGAAAGTCATTTTTATTCAAGTAGAAAAGGTTTTCTTCTTAGTGCCAAGTCAAAGGTGTCACACCTCCTCAACCTGGCATTAATCTAGTGTTGGAATACCTACATTTCAGGATTATTTGACTTGGGCCATTCTTATTCCAGTATTAAGGTGCATACTTCAGCCATCTCTGGCTACCTTCCCTGCTCCTGTCTATCTATTCTCACTCCCCACCTCAAACAGTTCATAATAGGGGATGTCCTTACATTCACTGCTGTAGTATTCTTAACATATGGGGATTCCCTGCTATGGAACCCTGATGTCCGGCTAGTCTACCAAAGACTAGTGTTGCTTTAAGGCATGCCAAACGTCACCCAAATGCTCCTTGCGTAGCATAGGGCATACAGGTGATGTTTAGGCCTACCATAATCTTTGCTACCAATTTGAATGTATCTTTTCACCATTGGTCTGTTTACCTGTGTCCGTTTTCAACCAGTTGAGCGTATTTTCATTATCCAGTGACTACCTACATCTGTTTGCTGACTTCTACCAGTTACAGATAAGTGCCTTGTTGGGGTTTCATTTTTTCTTGCTTTTTTTTTCTGCTCCTTGAGATCAATTTCATCCAGGAAGGGTAAATGCCAATGTGGGAGACAGATTACCCATAAAGATTGCCATAATAAATGTATTTTTGTTGCCTAGGAGCTTCTCATGACCATAAGTCTTGTTCAGTGTGTCAGGCATTTGTCTCAAAAACCTTTCGCAGTAGACTTTCTTCCCTTTCCTTGTATCTTGAGAATCCGTGTCTTAAGCTTCTGACTAAGGATACAATGGAAGGAATTTCCTGTCCCAAGGGTCAGCCATTAGGGAAGAAAAAGTTGAAAAATGTATGACAGGAATCTTACACTGTCCAGCTTCTGACAGGTGTTGCTGCCAAGGTCGTTACAAACCTGGAGGCTCACCCAGCTGCATTCTCAGATTTCTCTGGAGCGACTGTGTTGGAGGTCGCTGAGGATCCGGCTGGCAGCATGTCCAAACAGGCTTTGCAGGCACCTGTCTTGGATGTTCAGAGGGAACCACAGTTGATTTTTTCTGAGGGGCCTAGGGGAGTTCCTCAGATTTTAGTTGGGGAAGAAGTCCCTACTATGGTTCTCGACTGCCATTCTGGGTCTGAGCCTTCTCATTTTTTGAAGGGGACTTTTCCTTAAAAAAGAAGCAGAAAATTAAACCTGTTTCTTCTGCTCCTAGGGATCCACAAAGTGAGTAGCAGGCTTTCACTCGCAGGCTATTTACTGCTTTAATGTCCTTAAAGCCTCTTCACAGGGTTTTGATTCCTGCTCCTCCTTGGTCTTCTACTCTTAAAAGGCCTAGAGACCAGGATTCTTCTGAAGATGAGTCAGAGTCTGATGATGAATCCCTGACTTATTCTGCTCAAATTCCTTCTCCTTTGGACTATGGGTCATAAGAGGAAGAATCTATTCATAGGTTCATAGGTTCATACTAGGCTATCTGCCCTGAGGCATTTATAAGCCTAGCCAGAGTGTGTTTGGCTTTCTCCACCCATTTTAAAATTAATTTTGCTATGCCCTTTTTCAAGGTTAGTATACTGTGCCTCTGTGTAACAGTGACACAGAAGTGATACCCGGGGTAAACCTACGATCCCCCATCCACTCATCAAGATTCCTCTTGAAGAGAGTCAATGACGGACTCTGCCTAACCTGGACTAGGATTTTATTCCAGAGTGAAGGGAGCCTCTGGATTATGAATCTGTCCCTCCAGCATGTCCTATTTATTTCAGTGCTGAGGTTCAAGTCTCTTGAGCTCGTAGCTCGATGGGATTTGGATTTTCAGAGGTGCAGCATGTCCATTAATTCCGGGTTGGACATGGCTTTATACGTCAGGCACAGATAGCCTCTGAGCAGGTGGTATGCCACTGAGTAGAGCTGGAGTTTCTTTAACCGGGCAGCATATGGCATCTGTTTGAGCCCTTTGATCCTCTTGGTGAGGTACTTTTGGGGTCTTTCCAGTTGCTGCAGGTGTCTGGTAAGGTACATCCCAAAAGGGGCATTGTACTCAATTATGGGCCTGATGAGGGATGAGTAAAGAGGCACGATGACCTCCCCTGATCTAGATGTGAATCCCTTCATGATTAGGTGCGCTATATAAAATGTTTTTCTAACCACTTTGGCCACGTGGTTGTCAAATGAGAGATTGCTATCAACTTGGGTCCCCAGGTCCCTAATTACTTCTTCCGTACTTAATAGATTACCACCTATGTAGTAATTTGTGGGCACTTTGTTTTTGCCAAAGGGGATGACTATACACTTTTTGGCGTTTAGCTTGAGGCCATGGCTCTGGCACCAGTTGTCTGTTTCTATGAGGCCCTTTTGGAGGATGCTTGTGTCGGCTGGAGAGTCGATTATAGCACCCAGTTTGCAGTCATCTGCGAACTTGGTCAGCCACAGTCCTTCCGTGTTTGCCTGTACCTCCGAGAAATATATACCGAACAGGAGAGGTCCCAGGACTGAGCCTTGTGGGACGCCACTTGTAACTGGTTTGGAGTCTGACATGGCTCCAGCAATTCTAACCATGTGGGTTCTGTCCTTGAGCCAGTTTGCAACCCATCTAGTGACATAGGGGTTTATATTTAAGCTGGTGAGCTTATCTATAATGCCCGAGTGGGGTATTGTATCGAAGGCTTTTACGAGGTCCAGGTAGGCTGTGTGGACCACCTTCCCCTTGTCAATGGCCTTGGTGACTGTTTCAAAGAAATCGACCAGGTTTAAGAGGCAGGATCTGCCCTTAACAAAGCCAAACTGGGTAGGATCCAGTGTCTGTAGGTCCCCAATATCTTTTTTTATGAGGTCCATGATGATCCTTTCCATAGCTTTGCAGACCAAGCTAGTCAGGCTTATGCGGTGATAGTTTCCAGGATCCGTTGAGGCACCACCTTTGTGGAGAGGGACCACTGTTGCTGTATGCCACTCTTTGGGTACATATCATGTGGTAAGGCTGAGATTGAACAGTCATTTTATGTTTGGGTTTAGCTCTTCTTGGAGTTCATGTAGGATGCAGCCCGGGACACCGTCTGGTCCCATTGATGCTGTGTTTTTTGCTTTGGAGAGGGCAGCTCTTACCTGAGCATCTGAGCTGTCAGGGGGGCAGCACTCTGCTGGGATAGATATTTGCCCTTTTGGTGGGGGGGGGACGTTTGCGTTGAACCTGTCAGCTAGGATGTTGGCAATGTCTGTGGGTTCGGTGTATTTTTTGTCATTTTGGACTAATTCTGAGCATATCTGGGAATTCCCACCCAGGTTCCTAACATAACTAAAGAAAGCCTTGTGATTATCCTTAGTATCCTGTGCAATTTTTCTCTCGAAGCTGGCCTTAGATGATTTTATGAGTGCTCATAGTTTTTTGCTAACACTGATCAGAGATGCCTTCCCTTTTTGGGATTTTGCTTTATCATGAAGTAGCTTCCTCCTTCTATTGTATAGTTTATGGCTGGGGTCCACCAGACAGGACGTCTGCCTTTGGAGGATTGGGTCTTTGTTTTATTTGGGATTGCATGATCCATGCATTCCTGAAGGTGTTCATAGAATGCGTTTATAAAGGATTCTGCGGTCTGGGCCGTATTTTCCGCAGGCCTGGGGGCTTTGAAGGATTCCACCTTGGTTTTGAGGAGTGTGAAATTTGCTTTAGAGAAGTTTTTCACTGTGGTTTTCTGGGCAGGGGGTGGGGTCGGGATGTGAATATCCAGTGAGATTAGTTTATGGTCTGATCTTATCAGTGAGGGATACACTTCTGGTCTGGAGCATAGAGTCCCCATGTTGGTGATGATCAGGCCCAGTATGTTTTCCCCTCTTGTGGGAGTGGTAACAAGTTGTTCCATAGCATTTGAGTTTATAAATTCTAGGAACCTTTGAGCTAGGGTGTTGGAGCTAGAGTAATGCTCCCAGTCTATGTTTGGGTAGTTGAAGTCGCCCAATATAATGGTGTTTGGAGAGACCTTCATATTTTCCAGTGTTCTCAGGAAGGCCAAGTGGGGTTCCTGGGTTTGGGAGGGTGGTCTGTAGCAGGCTATAAACTGGAAGGCAGTTTTACCAAGTTACACATGGATAGTCTGTGCCACCAACCTGGAGGTGTGGGTATCTTTGACGAATATTGATACTCCCCCTCCTTTTCTGGTTCGGTCCATGTTTTGGGACCGAAAAGCATGGTATGAGGTATAACCTGGTAGTGCTGGGGTGCTCTCGGGAGCCTTGAACCAGGTTTCTGTTACTGCACAGATATCTATGTTCTCCATGCTAAGGAGAGTTTCGAGTGCATGCATCTTGAGGTTTAGACTTCTGGCATTGAGTAGCCTTACTCCTAGTTTGTTATCCCTTGTGATACCTATGGAGGTGGGTTTGTCTTTTGAGCCTTGCCTAAAAAAGGCACTATGGGGGTAGCAAGAGCCTTTGCCAATATCTGAAAGCCCAGGGGTGACAGGTGCAAGCCGTCCCTAGCGAAGCATCGTGGCTTGTCGAGCATGTCATCCCAGGCTGACAGGCATTGGATCCCCTTTGAATGACACCAATACTTAAGCCAATTGTTGAAATTGATCATCTTGTCTTCATATTGTGGCATCATTCTTGGTGAGGGTAAGATGCTACTCAAGGTCAGGGTCATACCGGCCTGGGCCACATGCTCAGAGAGCTCCTCCATGTCTCTTTTCATGTAGTCCAGGGAGGTACGTCTCAGGTTATTCACACCAGCACGGACAATGACTAAGTCATATTTGTACTTGCCTTGGAGTGACCTGAGTGCTTGTGTTATGTGGCGGATCCTAGCGCCCGACAGGCAGCTCACCATGACCTTCTCCTTGTTCAGCCTGGTGAGCGGAATGTCAGTGTGCCTGATGATAGAGTCACCTATTACAAGTGTATCAGGTGTGTTGTTTAGCCTTAAGGGCTGTGACTGTTTGGCACACTGGCTTTGTGAGCTATGTGTTGCACTTGTTTTGTTTTGGGGTAGCAGTTGCTTGGGTGTCTGCTTTGGAGGTCTCTGCTGCTTAGGCAGATTTTTATTTAGAGCCTCCAAGTATGTTTTTGTGTGTTTATCTGTTTGGTTTGCTGTCGTGGTAGGTCTATGTGAGACTGGAATTGTAGTGAGTGTGGTTTCCTTCTCCTCCTGACAGGTTTCGCCAGTACTGAGTTGAGAGAGCTTAGCCTCCAGTTTGGCTATATGGTTGCATCTCTCACATGTGTTGGAATTTGTTGGGAGGAGATGGTTGTCTGTGTACATGAGGCAGTTGTAACATTGCCTCAAGATTCCCAGATTCACCAGCTGGACCGGAGAGGAGATTGACAACTGACCTTTGGGCATGCTAGAATAGTATTGGGAATTCCTTTATAATTGAAAAAAAGGGCAAATGGGGAACAAGGTACTCAAGGGGAGTTTGTGAGGGTGTAGTGCTTTTAATTTTTTAGTGCTGACTTATATAATTGCTTTAGTGAGCAAGTGCCAGGTAACTTAAATGCAATGTGTTACAGGTAACTTAAATGCAAAAATGACAAACAGTAACTTTCTTTCAAGTGAAACAAGGAAATAAGTACAGTAAGCAATGCAGATGTCACTAGGGATCCACAGAAGCGCTGAAAAGCTGCATTTTAGGTGGAATTAGCGTTTCAGGGAAATAACAAGCATACAAACAAAGCTATTTTCAGCAGGCCTGGATCTAGTCTATGCTACAGCAAACAAGGTGTACCAATTCCAGTAAGAAACAGTTCAAATATGCAGGCACTATAAGCCTTTAACCAGAAATTCCCAGCTCAGAAGGGCAGAGTCCAGCCTCTCCTCCCACAAGAGTGCAGACCACGAACCTTCTTAATGTAAAAAAACTGGCCTGAAGCCCAAGTGCTTAAACCAGAACTAATACACTTTTAGAATAACAGACACTGAGCCCTCAATCAGCAGTTCCCAACTTAGAAGGATGTAAGCTACCTGTCCTGCCACCACAGTACAGGCCAAAAACCTTCCTAACGTAAAACAACTGGTCTGAGCCCAAGTGCTTAATCCAAAAGACTTTGAATGATAGCTACACTTTAATCAAGTTACTACCAAGCAGTAATAAATACAATTGAATATTTTAAAGAATGCCTGGAGTAGTGCTCAAGTTATACAAACAAAACTAGATTCAGCAGGCCTGGATCTAGTCTATGCTACAGCAAACAAGGTGTACCAATTTAGTAAGAATCAGTACAAATATGCAGGCACTATAAGCCTTTAACCAGAAATTCCCAGCTCAGAAGGGCAGAGTCCAGCCTCTCTTCCCACAAGAGTGCAGACCACGAACCCTCTTAATGTAAAATAACTGGCCTGAAGCCCAAGTGCCTAAACCAGAATTAATGCACTTTTAGAATAACAAACACTGAGCCCTCAATCAGCAGTACCCAACTTAGAAGGATGTAAGCTACCTGTCCTGCCACTACAGTGCAGAGCACAAACCTTCTTAATGTAAAACAATTGGTCAGAAGCCCAAGTGCTTAAACTAAAAGGCTTAGAGTGAGTTACACCAAGCAGTACTAAATACAATTGAGTACTTTTAAGATGACGCAAAAGCAAAATAAAGTAGGAAGAAACACAAATACTGTAAACGCAGATACATTTTTTTTTTTTTTTGAGTGAGCAAATGAGATGGGCCCAGGAGGAGTATCCAAGTGCAAATTTACAAGAGGAGCGGGCAGTTTCAAAGCCACCAAGATTAACACCAAGACAAAAACAGGGAGGGTGTGTGGGGACCTACTGAAAAAACATTCAACTTCCAGGTAGATATTGCTCAATGCAACACAAACAAATTACTTTAAAAAGTGCAGATAAAAGTTACTTAGCTAAACTTATGCGTCCAAGTTGATATCATGTAGGTCTTAACCCGCCAAAGCTCACAGTTTAAACAGAAGATAATTCACTGTACCACTTGTATAAGACAGAAACTGAAGAACAATGAGGGAAACTTCCCCCACCTATCACTGGCTATGCAGGTTTTTAACAAACCTTAACTGAAAATACCACATGCACTACTGAAAAAACAGTCAACTTCCAGGTAGATATTGCTCAATGCAACACAAATTACTTTAAAAAGTGCAGATAAAAGTTACTTAGCTACACTTATGCATCCAAGTTGATATCATGCAGGTCTTAACCGGCCAAAGCTCACAGTTTAAACAGAAGATAATTCACTGTACCACTTGTACAAGACAGAAACTGAATAACAATGAAGGTGACTTCCCCCACCTGTCACTGGCTATGCAGGTTTTTAACAAACCTTAACTGAAAATACCACATGCACTACTGAAAAAACAGTCAACTTCCAGGTAGATATTGCTCAATGCAACACAAACAAATTACTTTAAAAAGTGCAGATAAAAGTTACTTAGCTACACTTATGCATCCAAGTTGATATCATGTAGGTCTTAACCGGCCAAAGCTCACAGTTTAAACAGAAGATAATTCACTGTACCACTTGTGTAAGACAGAAACTGAATACCAATGAAGGAAACTTCCCCCACCTATCACTGGCTATGCAGGTTTTTAACAAATCTTAACTGAAAATACCACATGCACTACTGAAAAAACAGTCAACTTCCAGGTAGATATTGCTCAATGCAACACAAACAAATTACTTTAAAAAGTGCAGATAAAAGTTACTTAGCTACACTTATGCATCCAAGTTGATATCATGTAGGTCTTAACCGGCCAAAGCTCACAGTTTAAACAGAAGATAATTCACTGTACCACTTGTACAAGACAGAAAGTGAATAACAATGAAGGTAACTTCCCCCACCTATCAGTGGCTATGCAGGTTTTTAACAAACCTTAACTGAAAATACCACACGCACTACTGAAAAAACAGTCAACTTCCAGGTAGATATTGCTCAATGCAACACAAACAAATTACTTTAAAAAGTGCAGATAAAAGTTACTTAGCTACACTTATGCATCCAAGTTGATATCATGCAGGTCTTAACCAGCCAAAGCTCACAGTTTAAACAGAAGATAATTCACTGTACTACTTGTACAAGACAGAAACTGAATAACAATGAAGGTAACTTCCCCCACCTATCACTGGCTATGCAGGTTTTTAACAAACCTTAACTGAAAATACCACATGCACTACTGAAAAAACAGTCAACTTCCAGGTAGATATTGCTCAATGCAACACAAACAAATTACTTTAAAAAGTGCAGATAAAAGTTACTTAGCTACACTTATGCATCCAAGTTAATATCATGTAGGTCTTAACCGGCCAAAGCTCACAGTTTAAATAGAAGATAATTCACTGTACCACTTGTATAAGACATAAACTGAATACCAATGAAGGAAACTTCCCCCACCTATCACTGGCTATGCAGGTTTTTAACAAATCTTAACTGAAAATACCACATGCACTACTGAAAAAACAGTCAACTTCCAGGTAGATATTGCTCAATGCAACACAAACAAATTACTTTAAAAAGTGCAGATAAAAGTTACTTAGCTACACTTATGCATCCAAGTTGATATCATGTAGGTCTTAACCGGCCAAAGCTCACAGTTTAAACAGAAGATAATTCACTGTACCACTTGTACAAGACAGAAAGTGAATAACAATGAAGGTAACTTCCCCCACCTATCAGTGGCTATGCAGGTTTTTAACAAACCTTAACTGAAAATACCACACGCACTACTGAAAAAACAGTCAACTTCCAGGTAGATATTGCTCAATGCAACACAAACAAATTACTTTAAAAAGTGCAGATAAAAGTTACTTAGCTACACTTATGCATCCAAGTTGATATCATGTAGGTCTTAACCGGCCAAAGCTCACAGTTTAAACAGAAGATAATTCACTGTACCACTTGTATAAGACAGAAACTGAATACCAATGAAGGAAACTTCCCCCACCTATCACTGGCTATGCAGGTTTTTAACAAACCTTAACTGAAAATACCACATGCACTACTGAAAAAACAGTCAACTTCCAGGTAGATATTGCTCAATGCAACACAAACAAATTACTTTAAAAAGTGCAGATAAAAGTTACTTAGCTACACTTATGCGTCCAAGTTATCATGTAGGTCTTAACCGGCCAAAGCTCACAGTTTAAACACTGGTCCTGATATCCCTTTTGGAGAAATTTCTTTTGGGGACACCCTCTCTAGAATGATGGATTTTTTAAGTGGGATTGTGCTGAAGTCTCTGATATCCATAAGAGATACTATGAGTTGTTGCAGCTGGAATCTCCTAAACCGGTGGCTATTCCTCCTGTTTTGGTTGCTTTGCTGGATGCTTTTTCCAATGCCTCTTGTGCACTTGATTTTCTGCCCCCTGCTCCCAAGAATTCTGATAGGCTTTATAGGGTGCCTGAGGAATGTTATTTTGTATATAAATGTCCTGTTGATGACCACTCTGTAGTGTCTGTAGCCTCTGATAAACCATCTCATTTGCTTCTTTTCCCCAGGTTATTGCCTTCTGACAAGGACAGCAGAACTGTGTATAGGCTGGGCAAAAGGGTTTACACTTCTGCTACCCTAGCTTTTAGGGCTATTAATTATCAGACCCATATGTCTAGGTGGGCGTTGACTCTTCTTTCTCAGGCCTGTCAACTTACTTCTGATTTTTCAGACTCTGAGGGTAAAACTTCTGTTCTTTCTTTGCTAGGGACTTCCTCTCAAGTTGTTCATCATTCTGTTAAATGTAGTTATGATGCGGCAGATGCCTCTTCTAGGGCTGCTGCGTTTGGTTCAGTGATGAGGAGGTTTTCTTGGCTTAGGCTTCAACCTCTACATGATGATATTAAAGCTAAGTTGATAGATGCTCCTCTGAATTCTAAATTTTTGTTTGGGAAAGCAGCTGCTGGTTTGTTTAAGTCCCTTCAGGATAAGAGTAAGGTCTTACAGAAAGTTAAACATGTTTGTTTCTCCTGTGCCTAAATTTCAGAGACACTACCCCGCTAAGCCTGCTTTTGTTTGTAGGCAATTGCACCCTTCTACGAAAGGAAAGAAGAGTCACAAACGGGCTCCTCCTGCTAAGGCTATTCAGTTTTCAGGGATTCTGAATCCTTTCTTTCCAGACAAACAAGGTGCTACATGACTATCTGTCTCTTCCCAGCCACATTCCTCTTTCCCTTTCTCTTTCTCTTCCTGTTTGGCTTCCGATCACCTAGGATTCTTAGGTTCTGTCTATCATTCATCAGGGGTACTTCATGGTGTGGAAATCTCATTCTCCTTTTATGGCATTTCCCAGCCTCCTTGGGAACAGCTTCCCTTTTTCCCAGAGTTTTTTCAAAATCTCTTGACTCAGCACACTATTCAAGAGGCCTCTGTGTCCCAAAAGGGGGAAAGGGTTCTACTCAAGACGGTTTCTAGTGCCCAGAAAAGAGGGCACTTGGAGATCTATTCTAGACCTCTCTCATCTAAAGACTTTTCTAAAAGTGCCTTCCTTTTGGATGTTGTCCCTTCAGATTCTTTTTCCTCTCTTGCTCTCTCGGGCCTGTATGGTATCTGTGGATCTCAGGAATGCTTATCTCCATATTCTGATCCATCATCTTTTCAGTACATTTTTGCATTTCTCTGTTGCTTCCTGGCATTTTCAGTTCTCTGCTTTGCCCTTTGCCCTTTCTACTGTGCCAAGGGTATTCATCAAATGCCTCGCTCCTGTGATTGCCTTTTGCAGGCTTCAAGGGATCCAAATTTTTCCTTACTTAGATGACCTGCTGATTCAGGCATCCTCTCCAGAGACCATTTTGCAAAATTATCATTTTGACATTTTCCTTCTTCAGAGCCTGAGGTTTACTATAAATTTCAAAAAGTCTTCCCTGACACCTTCTCAAGATGATGTTTTTCTAGGTTGCAGGATTCAGGCAGTGCCAATGTATGCATCTTTGCCTCCTCCAAAGGCCTTAATTCTTGTTTCTTTCTTTCTTTCACACTATTCATCCTCTGGGTTTCATTATCACCAGGGAGTTTCTGAGAGGTCTGGGTTACATGGCATCCACCATTCCGATGTGCTCTCTGGCCAAACTTTGCTTGAGAAAGTTGCAGTTGTTTCTGAAGTCAGTGTGGTTTCAGTAAGCAAATCCTCTAGATTTTGTAGTTCCTCTTCTCCCTTGTCTCGGACAGGAACTTCACTGGTGGATTCAGCAGCTGTCTGTGAATCCAGGGATCCCTTTTCATCCCCATCTTCCCTCACAGGAATTGTTCATAGATGCTTCAGACATGTGATGGGGTTGGCATGTGGCTCACTAAAGGTACAGAGGGTGTAGCCACCTCATCAGCAGAAAGAGTACATCAGCGTCAAAGAGATTAGAGCTTTCTGCTGGCTGTTTAAGCCTTTCATCCCGTTTTCTCTCCAGGGCCTCTCAAGATGTTCACAGACAATACTACAGTGATATGGTATATCAACAAACAAGGAGGAACGAGATCTTATCTTCTTTGCCGGGTTTGCACTTCTAGTGTGGGATCTTGCTGTCAAGCATCAAGTGACTCTTCAGTTTATATACCTTCCAACCAAAACACTGTGGCAGATATCTGAGCAGGTCCCTAACTCAGTCCTATGAATGGATGCTTCACAGGGATATGTTTCTGGACATTATCCACCAGTGGGGTACTCCTCAAGTGGATCTTTTTACATCCCCTCTGAACAGACAGCTTCCTCTGTTTTGTGCCAGTTGTCCACGTCCTCTGGTGTGGAAGGTGGATCCCCTTTTATTTTCTTGGAAGGGAATGTTCATTTATGCATTTTCTTCCCTTCCTCTCATTCCACAGGTCCTGTTCTAAATTCAACAGGATGCTCCCAAAATCTTGTTGGTGTCTCCCTTTTGTCTGTGACAGCACTGGTTCCCTCTACTTCTGCATCTAGCCAGGGGGAATCATCTCAAGTCACCTCACAGGGTGGATCCTATCAGACAAGTCAAGGGATCTGTCATCCATCCCCCCATGTCCATGCTTCAAGTGACATTGTGGGTGATAGGATTTTGATTCCTCATAAACACTTTTCTTTCTGAGGACGTGCTGCAAGTCCTGCAGGAGGCCAGGAAACCTACTACTAGGAAATACTACTTATCCAAATGGAAGAGGTTTTCTGTTTGGTGTCTCTCTTGTAACCTGGACCCACTTACTGTGGATGTTCATAGGTTCATAGGTTCATAGGTAAGTACTAGGCTATCTGCCCAAGGGCATTTATAAGCCTAGCCAGAATGTGTTGGCTTTTGCCACCCCCTTAGATTAGTTCCCTGTGCCTCTGTCCAGCAGAGCCATTAGTTCCCTGCATCACTGTCCAGCAGAGCCACTGCAGTGATCCCCGAGGTAAATTTTCTGTTTCCCATCCACTCGTCAAGGTTTCTCTTGAAGAGTATTAGTGAGGGGCTCTGCTTGTTGTATATTGGAATCCTGTTCCAAAGCATGGGGAGTTTCTGGGACAGGAATCTATCCCAACAACAAACAAATCTAGAAGCCCAGAGTAGAAGGTAAAATAGTTTTAATGAAGTGCTTTTCGTCGCTGACCATACAGCAACTTCCTCAGATAAAAAGAACACTAACAAGTCCATTCTTAACTAGTAAAACGTCACATAATAAAACATGCCACATCTATCCCTCCAGCGTGTCCTTTATCATTGTGGTGAGGTTTATATCTCTAGAGCGTGTGGTTCTCTGGGATTTGTTTTTTTTTAGGTGGAGCATGTCTGTCAATTCTGGGTTGGACATGGCCTTGTATGTCAGGCAGAGATCACCTCTGAGTAAGCGGTATGCAACCGAGTACAGCTGGAGTTTCTTGAGTCGGGCTGTATAGAGCATCTGTCTGAGGCCGGTAATCCTCTTGGTGAGGTACTTCTGTGGTCTTTCCAGCTGTTGCAGGTATCTTGTAAGGTACATCCCAAATGGGACGTTGTATTCTATGATGGGTCTAATGAGTGATGAGTAGAGAGGCACAATAACCTCTTTTGTTCAAGATGCAAACCCTTTTGTGATTAGGTGGGCCACATAGAAGGATTTTCTAACCCCCTTGGCAATATGATTATCAAAGGAGAGATTAATATCTACTTGGGTCCCCATATCCCGTATTACATTTTCTGTATATAGGGAACTACCACCTATATGGCAGTTCGCGGGTACTTTGTTTTTTCCAAAGGGGATGACTATGCACTTTTTGGCATTTAGCTAGAGGCCATGATTTTGACACCAGGTATCCGTCTCAGTGAGACCCATCTGGAGGGTGTCTGTATCAGCCGGAGAATCAGTTATGGCCCCCATTTTGCAGTCATCTGCGAACTTGGTCAGCCATAGTCCTCCTATGCTTGCCTGTACCTCTGAGAAGTATATACCGAACAGGAGGGGTCCTAGGACTGAGCCCTGGGGGATGCCACTTGTAACCGGTTTAGAGTCGGACATAGAGCCTGCAACTCTCACCATGTAGGTTCTATATATGAGCCAGTTGGCAACCCATCTCGTGACATAGGGGTTTATGTTCAAGCTATTGAGCTTGTCTTTAATACTAGAATGGGGAATGGTGTTGAAAGCCTTTGCGAGGTCTAGGTAGGCTGTGTGGACCTTCTTTCCCTTGTCAAATGCCTTGGTAACCATCTCAAAGAAGTCCACCAGGTTTAGAAGGCATGATCTGCCCTTAAAGCCAAACTGGGTAGGGTCCAAGGTTTGAAGGTTCCCAGTGTCTCTGTTAATGAGTTCCATGATGATGCATTCCATAGCCTTGCAGACCAGGCTAGTCAGGCTTATAGGGAGATAGTTCCCAGGGTCCGTTGTGGCTCCACCTTTGTGGAGCGGGTTAAATGTTGCTGTGTGCCACTCCGTGGGTACATAGCCTATAGAGAGGCTGAGTTTGAACAGTGTGTTTAGGTGAGGGGTTAGTTCATTTTGGAGCTCTTGTAAGACACAGCCTGGGACACCGTCCGGTCCCATTGAAGCTGTGTTTTTGGCTTTGGATAGGGCTGTTTTAACCTGTATGTCAGTGATTGACGGGACCCTACATTCTTCTGGTATGGTTATGGGTCCTTTAGGGGTGAGAGAGGGGGTGAAGTTTGCACTAAACCTGTCTGCCAGAATGTTGGCAATATCAGTTGATTCAGTGTATTTTATGCCATTCTGCACTAACTCAAAGCAGATCTGAGAGTTTCCACTTAGGTTCTTGATATAGATAAAGAACACTTTGTGGTTATCTTTGGAGTCATTGGCAAATTTTCTTTCGAAACTAACCTTGGATGATTTAATGAGGGATCGTAGTTTCTTGCTGATACTGATCAGGGATGTCTTTCCTTCTTGAGATTTTACTCTTTTCTGTACTAGTTTCCTCTTTCTGTTGTGTAGCTTGTTTATGGCAGGGGTCCACCAGACTGGTTTCCTTTGCTTGGAGGAGTGAGTATTGGTATTACTTGGAATAGTACGATCCATGCATTCCTGCAGATGCTCATAGAGTGCCTTTGTAAAGGTTTCAGCAGCTTGGACAGCATTGTCCTTTAGAATGGGGGCTGTGAACCTTTCCACCTCGGTCTTAAGTAACGTGAAGTTTGCTTTTGAAAGGTTTTTCATGGTGGTTTCCTTGATTTGGGGTGGGGACGGAATGTGGATATCCAGAGTGATTAGTCTATGGTCTGATCTAACCAGTGAGGGGTTGACCTCCAGTGTGGAACACCGGTTGCCCATGTTGGTGATGGCCAGGTCCAATATGTTGTTCCCTCTGGTGGGAGTGTTGACCACTTGATCCAGGGCATTTGCGTTTTTAAATTCTAGGAAGCGTTGGGCAAGGGAGTTAGTACTTGAGTAGTTCTCCCAGTTTATGTTTGGGTAATTGAAATCACCCAGTATTAGGGTGTTTTGTAGGACCTTTATATTTCCCAGTGTCTCCAGAAATGCGGAATGGGGGTCCTGGGCCATGGTGGGTGATCTGTAGCAAGCTACAGTTTGGATTGCAGTTTTGCCCGTTGTTAGCTGCACATGGATGATCTCTGATGCATTGTGCTGTGCCACTAACCTGGAGGTGTGGGTATCCTTGATGAATATGGATATATGGATACACCCCACCTTTTGTGTTTCAGTCCTGGTTCTGTGGCCAAAAGATATGGTATGAGTTATAGCCTAGTAGTGCTGGGGTGCTCTCAGGAGCCTTAAACCAGGTTTCTGTTACTGCACAGATGTCGATGTTCTCCATACTGAGGAGTGCCTCAAGTGCATGCATTTTGAGGTTTAGACTTCTGGCGTTGAGTAGCATTACCCTCAGTTTGTGCTATTTATGGTGGTGGGTTTGTCTTTTGGGCCTTGTCTAAAAAAGGCACTATGGGGGTGACAAGAGCCTTGGCCAGTATTCAAAAGTCTAAGGGTGACAGGTGCAAGCCATCTCTTGCATCATAATGGCGCTGCCCAGTGCGCAAAACCGCACAAATGTGGTTTTTATAGCAAGGAAGTGAAAGAGAGAGAAACTGGCCAAAAATGGCCGATAAACTACTAACTTCTAGGCTGAAACCACTCCTCCAGGGACAGATAGGCTGCTCAAAGCTCCCCTGTCTCACAGGTGAACAGAGAAACTTCCTTCTATCCAAGTACGGTATGGGCAACACAGAAACTTGTAACTCAGCACTGGATTCAGCAATAACCTGAGAACTGGACTGTACTAGTTCAGAAAGGCAGGTAACAAGTACATTTTTTTTTTTTTCAGAAATAGAATAGATACAATCAAAACAACACTTTAAATGCACAGAAAAGGCTATTGCACTTTAGTGCGTAGCCTACAACAGTTAAACAGATTGTTTAAACACAAAAAATGACAATTCAAGTGCAGGCAGCAAATAAGTACAATATGTAGCAATAACAAACTTTTTAAATCACAGATTCACTAAAAAAACTGGTGTTTTAGGCGGAATTAGTTAAGACAGCAAGAAAAGCAGAAAAATGATACTTAATCACTCCAAAGTATCCTTTGGTTCTCTCTTATTTGTGTGAGTTGCTTAATGTTGGTTTGGCCTATTCTTCTAATAAGGCCCACTTATCAGCTATCTCTGCTTGTCTGCCTTTTTTCCACTTCTAGGTTTGAGGTGAAATACTTTTTTTAAAAGTGTCCTTAATATTAGACTTCCTAGGAAGCCTGGTCCTCCTCCCCCCTGGGATCTTAATTTTGTTTTGGAAAAGTAGACTCAGGGTAATTTTCAGCCTGCTGCTTCAGCTTCCTTGCAACATTGTTCCTGGAAGTCTGTTTTTTTTTTTTTTTTGTTAGCTCTTACTTCTGCCAGACAGGTGTCTGAGTTGCAGGCCTTTATGGTTTGTCCTTCTTTTTTGATCTTTCATGAGGACAGGGTGTCCTTGTATATTAACCCTTCTTTTATGATGGTTAATGAGCTATCACTTAATCTGCCTACTTTTTCCCCATCTCCGCAAACTGACAGTGAGAGGGTGTTGCATACTTTAGACATACATAAGCAACTCTGGGTTTATTTGGATAAGACTAAGGCCGTTAGAAAATCTAATTAGTTATTTGTTTCTTTTCATCCTAGATCTTTGGGACTTGCTGTATCCAAGCAACTATTTCTTCTTGGATTTCTAAGGCTATTTCCTTTTGTTATACTTTTTTTATGACAAGAGCCTTCCTTCTTCGGTTAAGGCTCATTCTACTAGAGCTGTGGCTTCTTCTTGTGCTTTTTTAAATGGCAAAGATGCTAATTCTATTCCTGAAGCAGCTATCTGGACTTCTGTGCATTCCTTTACCAAGCACTACAAGTTGGATAGTATCTCTAGAGCTAGTGCTGGTTTTGCTAATGCCTTTTTCATGGCTTTATAGGGGGTCTCTTCTACTCCTTCCCCATCCCAAGTTTCCTCTTGAGCTTTGGCACCCTCCCATATGTTTAGAATACTGCAGCAGTGAATGTAAGGATATAGTACAGGTGTGTAAAATCATACCATAATGGTAGATGTCTGTGCCTTCACTGCTGTAGTATTCGCTGCCTCTCTCCATCCCCCTAGTTCTTTGCCTTCCTGGGTGTACAAACTACCTCTTGGGTTCCTTGGACTGGTGTTCCTATTGGGGAATCAATTCTGATTATGGTAGGCCTGAATGTCAGCTTTATGCCCTACACTACTCAAGAAGCATTTGGGTGATGTTCAGCATACCTTAAAGCAACAGTAATCTTTGGTAGCCTGGCCAAATGTCAGGCTTCTATGGCAGGGAATCACCATATGTTATGAATACTGGAGCAGTGAATGCAAGGACATCTATTGTTATGGCAAGATTTTGTACAACTGTACTTTATACACCTAAGATCTCCCAGGAAAACCCCTATCCATTCTCAGGACTTAACATATGCATTAGAAAAACATACACTCCCATCCTTTGAGCCAGCAGTTTCTGCTGCTTTAAAGATACTCACTTAGAAGACCACACTACTGATAGCAATAACCTCAGCCAGGCATGTCTCAGAAGTACAAGCCCTAATGTCCAAAGAACCGTTTATTATTTTTCACAGGGATAGAGTTACCCCCATTACTAATGCCTCCTTTATGCCCAAGGTGCATCAGAATTCTTCCTGAATCAAGCTATTTATCTGACAATGTTTTTTCCTGGACTGCAGAATAGAGTTGAACAAATCCTACATTCCCTGTATGTGCACCAACAGATCAGGTATTACCTTAACAGAAGAAGGTTCTCAAATAGAGCAGAACAACTGCTAGTGACCTTTGCATAAGGGAAAGAAGGCAGACTTGTCTCCAAACTGACTATTTCAAAATGGATAACCAGTTGAATTACCTGCTGTTATGCTCATCATGAAAAGCCATTATCAGCTTATGCAAGGGCTCACTCAATGAGATACAGGGCATCCACCACTGCTTTCCTAAAAAGTGTTTCTACTCAGGTCATTTTGAAGGCTCCTGCCTGGACCTCTGTCTACACCTTTACCAAAAATTACTATTTAGACTCTTATTCCAGGGCTAGGGCAGGCTTTGCCACTGCAATCTTGCAGAACCTGCTGTCCCAGGGTCCACCAGCCAGCCTACCTTCCAACCTGTAGCTTTGGGAGTCCTCCTAAGAATCAGTACTGCAATACTGATATGATGAACATGGTACAGTTGTGTTACACTTACCATAATTGTAGATGTCCAAGTAGATCAGTGTTGCAGTACAAACTCCCACCCTCCTAACTCTCTATCTCCTGGCTTCACCCCCATGCATGTTTTTTTGCTGGGTATCCTTTATCCAATATCATCCCCTCCTTCTTCTTCTGGTCCATGGTTAGAGCTTTCTCTTATCTCTCTAAAAACTTTGTCACCTGGAAGGGTCATGTTGTCCTCAGGCATCAGACTGACTATCACAGCCTACAAAAACCTGAAGACGACACTGACACAATGTCTGTTGGCTAGGAATCTTGTAAAGACTGTGGGAATTGGGCTGCTCAAGGGCTTGTGCAAAGCAGGAAGACACAGGAATCAGTACTGCAACACTGATCTATTCAAACATCTACATTATGGTAAGTATAACACAACTGCACTTTCTCCCTTCTTTTCCAGCTATCCAAGGGCAGTTACTGCAGGGTTACCCACAGAGTGCATTTGCTCACATAAGACAGGGGTTGTTTGATACACCTCAGCCTGAAAACTCTTCAACTAACCACCTGGATGGTTGAATTTTGATACCCATTAGGCACTATATATATATATATATATATATATATATATATATATATATATGGTAGCATGTTCATTTGTTGAAATGGCAACATAAACTGATTGAGCACAAATCCTGTATTAACTTATTAAAATTGAAACTAAACAAAATAAACATCTCTTTTATGCAGGCAGGGCACCTGCTGCAAATTATATTACTAAAATCAAGATTGCACTACTTTGGGGAAAGGGCAAATTCCCTACCCCTACTGTACTGTGGTCCTGCACAGAAACAAAAACCAGTACATACAATAAGCTTATTTTTGATCAACTGTACCAACCTTTTTTTTTTTGACAACTTTTACTTCTCTTTAAATATATATATATATATATATATATATATATATATATATATATATATATATATATATATATATATGTCTACTTGAGACAACCGAAATTTCAGTAGACCAAAATTCATAACACCATGACCACAACGTCTAAATCCCAAAAACCCGACACCTTACATACCCAACACGCATAACACCGACAAAACTAAATCCTGACTTACCCCCATTCTACAAAACAAAGACAGCAAACATGAACACCATTATAAAAGCAGACTAACACATTCCAATCCAAACTACCTACATGACCTCACACCCTGCCCAACAACCAGTAAACCCAAACCCTTAAAAAGTTGCACTGAATATTCATGACAGTCTCTATAAAACAGATATGAATATTCATAGCAAACACTTTAACTATGTAGCTTACACTATAATATTTTTGCAGGTGAGCTATGCCCCCTGCACTCCCATGGGGGTCTGTACCCCCCAACCCCCCTGCCAGTTCCTGTTCAGCTCAGCTTGGACTGTTGGACTTTCAGATGTTCAATCTTCTGAACTTCGGTATTGTGAAGTTTCACTTATGTGAAACTTTGTGTTTCTGGTCACAGTGTTATGAATTTCGGTCTACTGAGATATCAGTTATCTCAAGTAGACCCATATACATATAAATGTGTGTGTGTGTGTGTGTGTACATATATATATATATATATATATATATATATATATATATATACACACACACACACACACACACACACACACACACACACACACACACACACACACACACACACACACATACAAACATATACACGTGGAAAAGGTTTTATAATTGGTGCCAATCCAAGAACCAGGACCTTCTACAGGCTGGGCTGCCTCTGATTCTTGGTTATTTGTGCAAGCTACTGTTCTCTGGTCTTTCTTATTGCTGCGTCAAAGCTCATTTGTCTGCCATTTCTGCTTGTTTGCCCTTAGATCCCCTAACCTAACCATTCACAAATTAAATTATCAAGGTGTATTTCTTTAAAATTCAAAGTATGTTTAAAATGAACAAATTTTATTGGTGGTTGTATTGCATGTAATACGCATTGGAAGGCTTTTTAAATTTGTGTTGTTTAATGATTCTTTAATTCTGAAGAAGTCTGTGATATAAGCTTGACGAAAGTGTTCAATTTCATAAGAGTTTTTTTTATTTTTACACCCACAAAGTGGCCTAATGGACAAATGGTTCACTTATTATTCAAATGATATCACAAAAGCAGATAAACTGAGCCAAACTGTGATGCTGCCAGCCCAGCTAGCTGGAATTTTGTAAATAATTCTGCCATTTGTGAATATTGCTATGATTTATACAGACTGTATGTCATGTACTGAGCTTCAAGAATGTAACCAAAGTGTACCCTACTGGAAAAGAACAGAAATGTTTATAAAATATATGTCTATGCAAGTGTATGGTTTAATGGTAGAAGCTTGAACATAGAGTTAACTTGCAAAACTTCAAGAATATAAGTTGAAATCCAAGTGTTTTACGATTCTGTTATCTCTCATTTTCAGCTCAGTGCAGTCACAATGTCTAGAGCTAGAGGTTTTTCTATTGTATTGAAACAGAAATAATTACTAGGTTTCAAATGTAAAAGTGTTTAATTGTTTTACAACTTCCAGTTCTGAGCAAACATCTGGTATCTGTTAGTCTGGGAACTGAAGGCAGTGACAAAGAGTGATGTCATCCAAGTTGACCCAGCAGTAATGTTTGATAGTAATTTAAGAACTCTCTCAGAGAAAGACTGTGCATTTTGTATCTTGTCTTGGACCTAGAAAAATTCATTCTTCATCATCTGCATTTGCCTAGCTAAGTAAGTAACTAGGGTACAGTGATATCTCTTCGATATAGATAGGAATATAATAAAGATTAGTTTAGATGTTTTCTGTATTTATTTGAGACTGTCCTGCAATGTTTTAAAATATTTCCTGTGATTCTAAACTCTGCAGTTACTGTGTTGTTTGAGTATTGTCTTGTTCTTTTATTATTTATTATTAAATATATTTAAACCTATCTTTCTGGCTGATATTTGTGAGACATATTTAAGCTCTTACCGTATGTGCATATGTATTTGTTGACACTGTACAGGCCATTCCTAAATAGCCTTGGTCTTGGTCACACTTACCATTTGAATAATAGCAACATTACACAGGAGGACTGGTCACCCTTTGTAAGGGCCTTTAAGTAACTGATAAGTAGGGGTTGGTGGCAGTGATAACTACCTTATAGTCTGGGCAGAAGGGGGCATAGCTAGTAAACCTGTGCCAGCCTTCCCCAGTTGTGTGTGTGTGTTTGTATATAAATCAGATCTCAAAGTGTGCATGTCACCTACTTGGGCAGGGACACAAAGCACAGGTTGAACAGAGAGGGTGCTGGAGGTCTTGGCTTGACCCCTAAGCTGAGATCTTAAAACTGTAGCTGTTCCAGTGGGGAGCCTTATTGGAGATCTAGAGAAAGAGGGAGAAACCAGCCCCAGATGGACTATGGTCTCTGTGTCCTCTTAAGGGAAATTGTACTTTGTTGTGTGTGTAGTTGTCATCCTCCCATTGTGTACTTCCCTCACTGTTGCCAGTGGTGAGAATTGAGGCTCCGTGATTACTGGGCCTGTGCAGGGGCATCACAGAAAGCAATGGAGAACTCAATAATAAAACAAAAATCCTTTAATTAAACGTAAGTGCATTCGTGGTAATGTTACTACTGCTTCCTCAGACACAAAAACATCAAACAAAGAATCTTAATAAATAATTAGTTAAAAATCACATGATCAACCATTAAAATATTCAGTTGTCATAGTAACCAAACCATGTTTCAGCATGTGATTTTTAACTAATTATTTATTACGATTCTTTGAGTGATGTTTTTATCTATATATAGGTTTACTATTGAAATTCCAAAACTGCATTGGTCGACCAGTCAATGTCGACCCAAAATGCTGAATTTGGAATTTCAAAACTGTAACCAAAGCAAAAATGAATACATTGACATATGTAGTTCAATGTATTCGACATAGCAGGAGGTGATGTCAGTTACCCATGCTATGCACATTACCGTACTGTTATACTCTACAGTCAACGGTACATTAATTGTACTCTTTTGCAGGGGGGCTATTCCCCCCTGCACCCCCACACCCCCTGCAAATTAAATATACCAGCTCCGAGATCACACTACAGTGAGGAAATGGGATAATTCCCTGTTCAACACTGAACCGTGATCTCACTTGAAAACTGCCTTTTGACCACAAGACTGTCAACCAAAGCATTTTCGGAATTGTAACAGTGTGTGTGTGTGTGTGTGTGAGTGTGTCTGCGCGTGCATGCGTGTGTGTGTGTGCACGCGTGCACGCGTGTATGTGTGTATTCCACATTATATTAAAATCCTTCTAGGATCTAGGTGGAGATATACACCCTAATCCTGGCCCCACCTATCACACCTATCACAATGAACAAGAAAATAATTCTTTCCCACACATTTCTGTAACCCAAGAACAGCCAATCTCCCACACTGGTGATCTAATTTTTGCTGCAATAAATGTTAGAAGTTTAAGAAATAAAACTGCAGAATGACATGCCTGGATTACCCAACAGAAGCTTGAAGTTCTCACTGTGACTGAAACTTGGCTTAAAGTCAGCATAAACAACTCTGAGGTTATACCTCCTGGCTATAATATCATCCGTACTGACCGTATAAAGAGGAAAGGTGGTGGTATTGCTTTAATTTCCCAATACCTACCACATTTCCCCTTACAGCAAACCAACAGCAAAATTCAGTTCAGGAAAGCTTCTTATTGCTTTCCTCAAAATAAACAGTTATAAAGAAATATGTATTACTGTTCGTTATATCACTCCTGGCAACAATGCAGCTGTATTGGAAGATATCTTATATTGTATATTCATAACATTTGCATAAGAAAACATTTTACTAGGCGATGCAAATGTCAATCAGTTGGACATAAACTGTAACTCCCCTACAGCTAGCATGAACTTATATGGTTTCACACAACTAATTAATAGCCCCCCACATTATCGCAAGACATCAAATTCTGTATTAGACTGGATCCTGGTATCAGACCCTAGCAAATACTCTATCACAGGTACAATGTCAGTCTCTCTCAGTGATCATCTCCCAATCTATACAACTAGACATTTTGCACATCCACGTAAACAGCGTATTAACAACATGTAACCTTTCCAGGCTTAACCCAGAAATGTTCATTACTACACTATCATGCATTCACTAAACCTTCCTAAAAATCCTCCCCTTAGATGATTCTGTAATTAAATTCAATATAGCTTTTCTAAATATCCTAAATAGTCTTGCACCTTCTAGAAGGAACAGAATGAAAACAAATAACGGAATTTCGCTATTCAAAAGAGTAGAATATTAATGCAGGATAGAGAAAAACATGGAAAAAATAACAAAAATATAAAACACTTCATTATCTTGAAAACTTCAGAATGCTTTGCAATCGTACTAAAAAAGCAAATAAATGAAGACAAAAGTATACTGCAATAACTTTCAGAATAATACTAAGCACAACCCTAAAAAGTGTGGACATCCATCAAAGAGATCTTATATCCCGGCCAAAATGTCAACCCAAACCCTTCTACTAACAACTCATTACTCGAAACTGCAATATAGTTCAACTCTTATTTTATAGATAGTATAGCATTTCTAACTAAGGATTCCTCCGCATTTAATCCCAGCCCTGCTCAACAGTGACATACCACCACATCAACCTTCACCTTCAAACCTGTGCCCACTTCTTACAGTATATAAAACTACTGTTAAACAAACTTATACTCTGCCCTTCTTCAGCTGATGTCTTTCTAAGTGAGTACCTAAAATTGTACCCAGTAGTATTGCCTATCCTGTCTCAATCCTTATAAATAGGTCAATCCAGGAATTCCATGGTCCCTCTCTTTAGAAAAAAGTCAGACATTATCCCTCTTCTCAACAGACATTAATGACTTAAGACCTATGGAAATCTTATCTCCCCTCACCAAAATACTTCAAAAATGTATTCAGAAACAATGGATAGACTATCTACTGCAGGAACAACTCTTATCCCCAACACATCATGGCTTCCGTCCTTCCCATAGTAGTAGCACTGCCCTTCTAACCTATATAGATACTGTCAATAAAGCTAGAGATAATGGCAAACTAGACTCTGCCTTACAAAACAGACTTGTCTAAATCCTTTGACACTGTCACAACAAACTTCTGCTTCAAATGTCTCTCTCAGCCCACCCTTCTGTGATTAAAAGCTACCTCGGATTACAATGACCAATTGGGATCATAGTTGTGCAGAATGCCATTTAGTGCTGGACAGACAGATGGATGCTGGTTAATTTTTTAGGTGGTAGGAAGTAGTGTATTTGTTAGCTGATGTGACAGTTCTAACCAATTTAGGCTTTTCAGTGCTACACAGTGGTAGGTTCTGAAAGGGGTATATGCTGCAAATTTAGTAATTTTGTTTTAACATTGCTCAAGTTTTAATTTTTGTGAAGCCTGGAGGTTACTAAGGAAGGGAGCACCATAAAAAGAAGTAGGGGAGGAGATAAGTAATGGCAAGTGTAGTTTTAGTTGTGTCAGTGAGAAAGTTTATGGCTCTGTAAAGCATATTTAGTTTCTGATGAGTTTTTCTTACGCAGTTTTGTATATGCAGATCAAATGTAAGATTATCATCCATTATCAACCCTAACAGTTTGGTATGAAAAGTGACTGTAATGGTTTACATTTTGTGTTTTCATGAGCGAAGGATTTGGGTGGAAAAGTAATAGTTTGGTCTTTTTTGGGTTGAGCATGTGTTGTGAGTTACAAAGCCATGTTTCAGTGGCTGTTAAAGCTTACTGAATAATTTTCTGAACATGTACCATGTTGTGAGATGTGCAAATAAGACTGGAACCATCTGCATATTGTATTAGGGTAGCCTGTTTTGTGGAAGTATAGAGGGTATTGGTAATAATATTAAAGAGGAGGGGACAAAGGATAGAGCCTTGTGGTACACAAGTCATGAATGGGAGGTAAGGAGAGAGCGTAGAGTGCCATTTTACTGACTGATACCTATTGGACAGGTAGCTTTTAATAAACACCACTCACTTCAGTGCTGGCCCCAAGGGAAACCCCGACAAAGGATATAGTAGAAGTTCATTCCCCTAATGATGGCAGCAGTTATGATTATGGTTGTTCAAATAATGGCTGTTGAAGCGAATACCCCTATGCAATGATAGATAGCAATGTTGAGATGAGTGATGATGAACCCACCATACATTTGTATAATGATACCCCTAGGAATATTATTTACACCCACAACAATTTCAGTATATATAATTATACAGATCTGATGATTAATGAAAATGATTTTTCTCTTTTTTGAAAGGGTTCACTTTTGTACCAGTACAGGAAATGAAATTGGAGGACATTCTTTTGGACATTAAATTATTTACTAGGAAATTGAATTTGGAAGATATATTTAAGGACTCACCAGCATTAAACAACTGGCATAGGTTGAATAAAATAAGTACTTACAACCCACTACTTCAACAAGATTTGCAAAATTTTGAGATGTGTGTGATAAGTCAAATAAGGAATGGCTATGAAACAAATAAACATTACCAATCTAAGTTGTCCCCAGATGAAATAAGATTATTAAAAGAATTAAGTTACAATGATAAGATTAGGGCTATGAAGCCAGACAAGGGGGTGATGTGGTGCTTATGGAATAGTGGGATTATACAGCTAAAATGCTGGGAATTTTAAACACAGGAAATAGATATGCATATGTTTCTAAAAATGAACTTAACATCTAATATAGGAAAATATATTTGATCTTGGAAGACAATTTGATGCAAGGACCTATTGATCGACAGTTATATCAGTTTTTTTAAAACAGAGTTATATCAGTTTCTGAGAGTACCAAAACCTATTATACCAGCAATTTTTGGAATCCCCAAAGTTCACAAAGGCATAGATAATCCAATACTGAGACCTATGGTTACTTCCCAAGGGTCAAAACACAACCTCTAGCTAATTTTGTGGACATAAAATTAAAAAATGTCTACAAAAGGTACCTCCACATACTCATTGATTCACAGGATTTTTTGAATAAAATTGGGAGTACGGAATATAATGGCAACATTATATTTTTAACTATTAATGTAAAGGATGTTTTTTTCCGTGATACCTCACAAGATTAGACTAGATTGGTTTGAAATGATGCTAGTCGAGTTCAGCTTTCTGACACAAGATGATTTTAAATTAGTATTGGAGAATATGGAAATGGTGTTAAAATACGATTTTATATATATATATATATATATATATATATATATATATATATATTTCAAGGAATTGTATCAAACAGTTGTATGGGGTAGCCATGGGGTCTTCCTGTGCCCCCATCTATGCCAATGTAGTAATGTTATACTGGGAGACACATTTTGTTTTCAAATCTAGTTATTATGAATACATAGATAGATACTATTGTTTCCTGGATGACGTATTTATTCTGTGGAAGGGACCATGTGAATTGATTCCCCCCTTCATGGAATTTATGAATTATACTCCTGAATTTTTACAATTTCCACATGAGATAGGCTTGGATGAAATTCATTATTTAGATGTTAGACTCACTAAGGATGATAATAATAAGTTTAGATCTAACATTTATAGGAAAGATTTTTTTTCCAACTCCCATTTACATTATGACAGTGATCACCCACATTTTTTAAAGCATAATATTGTCAAGGGACAGATGATGAGAATAGCTAGGATGACAACAGAGAAAAATGATTTTATAAAAGAAATTGACTATGTACACACACTTTTTGGAGAAAGGGGATATCCAGATAGTTTAATTAACCCCATTAAAAAATACAATTGTAAAAGGATAAGGGGTCTATTTATTTACCGCCTACTTACAAGTGGTGAAGTTATAAGCAACAGAAAGAAACTGAATGATACTGAACAAGTACTACCCCAGATACCATACTTGGTTATAACCCAGGGTCAGAATATAGGGTGGGTTAAGAAATGTATTAATAATACTTGGGACATGTTCAAAAGAATACCTAGTAAATTGGACCTTTTCAAGAGACCCCCCTCAGATATAGTTACAAGAGGAACTATAATTTAAAATCAATTTTAGAAGAGAAAAAAGGAGAACACAAGGGAGGGGCAAGTCCTAGGCTAGGATTCCAGTTGTCATACTAGAGGGGTGGTATACCTTGTCTAGTGTACAGCTTGTTTGGATTATACATTTTGGGTGTTGGAAGAAGTGAAATATAGTGGGGTGGGAGACTGGGAAAAAAAATTGGAATATCGAGAAATGGTTTGGCAACTGAGATTGGATGCGTGTAATAACTTATGGTTGAATGACCATATCTCTGTAACCCCAGCCCTCAAATTGTTAGCTACCAACCCCAAAAGATTACATAATTAGCAAATTATATAACTTAAAACAAATAATACATAATAAGGGAATTCCTGTTACTGAATAGAAAGGGGAGAAATATACAGACATGCTGTGAAATGGTATATGTTTTTGGTATTTTACAAGCAGTTTACATGCTGGTGTTATGCTTATGTATTACTATATGTATTTTTTGACACACATATATCATTTATATGTTCATTTTTATATGTTGGGCTGCTGTGATGATTATTAATATTATGATTTTTATGATTTTTCCTATTATTTTTCTATATGGATGTGCTGCTATGTTGTTTTACATGTTCCTATTCATCCTATAAATTATTTCATTCAGACATATATATATATATATATGCAATTAGTCACATTTATTTATATATCTATGACCTTAATATTTAAAATGTTTTAAAATATTTAAAAATATTTTAATATATACATTATACATCAGACACTCTGAGGTTTTATGATGATGTTCTAAGATGAATTGTACTTTATATTATGTAATTTATATTGTATATTTTGTATTATATACTTACTATGTATTCATTAGATCATGGAAGGAAGTCAAGAGTTAATCCTGAGAATGTTGATTAGATATCCAATCAGGAATGACCTGTATTTGTTTAAATGGGAAAATACATGTAGAAATTTGATTCCGATGAAGCCTCCGGATGGGAGATGAAAGCACTAAATCCAGTAGTTTTTGTTTTATCCTGCTTTTTTACTCAATAAATTTGGACTTGTATTGCTGGACTGCTTACATTTCTTGCAAAAATATGTTGTGGAGTTTTGAGACCGATTGTTTTTGGTCTGTGGAATTACAGGAGGGACAGCCTTTATTGGGGCCAGCATTGAAGTGAGTGGTGTTTGCTGTCCATAAATCCTCACCAGTGGTGATACCTCACTGGCTATCCTGTTTTGTGTGATCAAATTAAGGGCTATTTGAAGGATATGCATTTGTTGTAATTGTTGCTCCTTTTCTTCCACTTGCTGAACATTTATAAGAAGCAAAGAATATAATATGTATACTGTTTATGTTATATTGTTATTTTTATTTAGTTTACATGTATACTTTTATTTACAGACCTAAATGCCATAGATGGCAAATCAGAACAAAAGAAGACCAACAAATTCCATAAAGAGTAAGTAACAGAATGGTAACATGTTTTGTTCATATAATTTTCCAGTTTATTAAGTACACACTATGTAATTTGTTGCTGGTTACTACAGCATCATGTAGAATCTTTTGAGGATTATGTCACAGACTAAAGATTACAATGCAATGCTCTAAGCAGAGTGACAATCAGTCACCAACTGGTTTCAGAGTTACCTGTCTGACCGTCAACAATCCGTTGTATGGCAGAATGACATATCTCCCCAACTACCTGTCTCCATAGGGGTTCCCCAAGGATCCATCCTTGGACCCCTACTTTTCTCTGTTTACACCAATAATCTAGCCTCTGCCACCAAACATGGTACACTCATCCAATACGCAGATGACTCAACCATCATCTGCTCAGCCCAGTCCAGTCCCTACCCAAATTGCAAAAATTCACACAGGAAGCCTTTTCCTCTGTTGAAACATGGTTATCTGATGCCCAATTAATACTCAACCCAAACAAAACTAAACTACTCATCTTTCAACCCACCAAACATACTCAAAACAACTCTTACTTTAACATCACAGCAAAAGACAACACCACTATATACCCAACTGAACACACCAAATTGCTAGGAGTGGAAATAGACAATAAACTAAAATTTGACATTCACATATCCATGACCATAAAAAAAGTCCACAAAAAAACTAGGAGCATTATATAGAAATAAACAATTTCTCACCAAAGCAGCAAAGATTTCACTAGCAAATTCCCACCTTATCTCCACTCTACTTTATGCCTCTCCAGTATATACCAACCTAAGGCAATGTGATCTAAACAAGCTAGAGACCTGCTACAAAAAAATCGCCAAATTCGCCACAGGGGCATCCTACCGTAGTCACCACTGTCTCTCACTTGCTGAACTGGGCTGGCTTGAACTCCCTCACCTCCTTCAGTGGTATCAACTCTCACTCGCGCACAAACTAGTAAACCATCCACTAAATGTCCCATCCCTCCAGAATCTACTCCAACCCTATCGCACCACCAGACCACTAAGATCCAGCAACAAAAATCACTTGCAGATCACTAAAGCCAATAACTCTGCTGGTGAAGCACTATTCTCTTGCGCCATAGCCAAATTATGGAACTCACTCCCACCCACAATTACCTCCATACCATCATGCACCAACTTCAAAACTTTATTAAAAGCGCACCTAAAAACATGCTGGCTATGCCCTTGCAACTCCCACTCTAATATCATCCACCCCATCCAACTACTACCTTTGTTTCACCTCCACTAACTACCTTGATGATAGCAAGCTCAGATGCTCATAAGCCTAGTACTTATTATACAGCAGGAACTTCTCATTGTTACATTTGTTAATGCCTGTTATGTACTTCACAGATAAAGATTCTAGTTGTCTACTGATAATGTTCTTCATCTGTAAATATGTTGTAAGTAATTTCTATGTTAAATTGTTAATCACTATGTAATCCAATGTAACTACTGTCTGTTTATTTTACTGTGGAGCTTTTCTCCCCGGGCCTCCTCTGAAAATGGACCCACGTCCAGTCGGACACTCCTGGTCAACAAATTTAAATAAATAAAAATAAATGTGCAATCATCCGGGATGACAGTTCAGGCTATGTTTGGCTAAAAGCAAGCACATTTTCTTAGAGGAACAGATTTGCCACTGCCATGAGCCACAAACACAAAGTAACTGATCAAAGGGAAAAACATCTATATGTATTCAGAGGTGGGTCTGTGAATTTCGTAGCACTGACAGAGGTGGCAGATTCTAACAGAGTATTTTCAGAAACAGGGCTGGCCTTATGCACATGTGAACTAGGTAACCTCCTAGAGCACCATGCTTGTAAGGATTCTCTTTCCGTATTTAAAAAAAATAAATAAATATTACACCCCTACTAAAACAAAATGTACCCAGGGAACATCAGGTGCTTGGGGGGGGGGAATGCTTCAGCTGACTTGAAATTCAAGTCACATTATGTTAGCTTAAACAGTTAGAGGTCATGGAAATAGAGACCCCACAAGGTTTAAAATCAACATGAAAATGCCTGAAGGAGGTTTTTTTTGTATGTTTTGTCCTAGACCCAGTCTAATGAGTCAAGGTATGAATCTGCTATGCCTGGCTTTACTGACTGGTTATAATAATAATAAAAAAAAAGAATTACAAAAAAGTTAAAAAAATAATGCTGGACAAAGGTCAAAATCAGGGTCTTTCTGAAGAATTCTGGATAGAAATGTTAGGAATGATGCAGTGTCAGTGATAGGTGTTACTACTGTCTACAGTAATGTTGATAGTGATCTACCGGATATTTTGGATAATATTTCAGACCTTGTGATTTGTGTGGGCTTTTGGGATGAGGGGGGTGGCACTGTGAGACAAGTGCTGTTACTGGTTTTACAGCAGTTCTGGCAGTGATAAATCAAATATTTTTGGGTAATATTTCTGGCTTTATGATTTAGGTGGACAGTTGAGATTTGAGGAATGGTGTGATAAGTGTTATTACTATTTTTACAATGATGCTGGCAGTGACCAGCTAGATATTTTGACAATATATTTTGGGCTTTGCTATTTGTGTGGAACAATGTGAATTGGAATACTTCAATGTGTGTGTAGCAACTTGTTTTTGTGAACTGTGGAGGTGAAATAATAGTACATAGCTATAAGATGTCATAGCTATAACTGCTGGGTAGGAGGTTGGGGTTGGAACGATGAAAGTAACTCTCCTTTTTGTCTTTGCTCAGTTTAAGCAGTCGCTATCTGGCTTTGAAGGACTAATGTCCTTTTCTAAGAAGTAAAATGGACTACTTAAATGGAAATCTGAAATGCACAGACAGAGTAGGTATAATTGCTGTAGCTGTCTTCTGTGGAAGAAAATAACTAGCTGCCTCCTACTGTTTGGTTATCAGTTTGGCTTTGCAGATCTAATGTGATTATATGAAACAATGTGCAATATTTTAATCGGTGGCAATTATTTGTTTGGAACAAAGGTGAAATACATTACATGGTCATTCTCTTTTATCATAATCAGACGTGTGAATTGTTCATATAAATGGCTATAACTGCTTGATGGTGGTTGTCTGGATGAAAGCAACTGACCCTATTGTCACTTGCTCAGTATAACAACATTGCTCAAAAATAGGGGATACATGCATTGCAGAACTACCCTATGCTTCAGAGAGCTGGAACCCCCCCCACACACACACACACCAAGGCTGTATATGTGGATCATGACAAGGACTTAGTAAACACCTCTGCTTTGAACCCCACCTAGTCTAAAACCAGCCCTGCTCATGGGAGTACACAGAAGATTACTGCATTTTTGTGGGGGGCTGGTGACATTGTCATTATTTCTTTAACAATAAAAATGATGTAGACCAATGGATACCAGCTAGAATTATGCTTGTACACGAGAAGATAAAATTGAATCCTTTATTCCACAACAAAACAGGTTTAGCGCTTTCAACTGGTGAACCCCAGTCTTCCTCAGAACAATTACTAATACTCACATACAGATATATATAGTGAGCATTACTCATTCAATTAAGAAAGTCCGCCAAAACTTTTAAAGATGTACTACTCACTTTTCCAAGTTTGTTCTTTAACTACACAAAATGTAAGTGAATACATTCATGTAATATAATATATGAGAATATAATAAACTATATAAGTGCTAAAAAAAATATATATATATACAACTAAAAAATATATATATATATATATATATATATATATATATATATATATACATATATATATATATATACATATATATATATATATATATATATATATATATATATATATATATATATATATATATATATATATATATACAAAAAATATGTGTATACAGTGTGTGTGTATACAAAATATTAAAACGTAAAAATATTATAGTGGATGGAAAAAATCCATTAATGTTACTGAAATAACACAACACCCTAAAATTACTTGAACATATGTCCTAGAATAAATAACTGATAAAATAATTAAAGAAATAATAATAATAATATCTTGATCCACATGTAGTGAAGGGCCTCGGTGTACGGACAATACTACTCAAATATGTAAGTAAATATACGAATAATGGCCTAATTCTATTGGGAAAGTATCAAAAAAGGTTTAATGCTGATAAACTCATTCAGTCCGGGTGCTCTAGTAGCATCTAATATAATCTGCCATCTACTCTCTAAGACTGCCAAATGCATCTTCCAATTCCCTCCAAATGGGATGTTCTTAACTTGGTCTATGATGGCAAAACGAAAGTGATGCTCAACCCCATTGTCACTAATGTGTCTGTATAGGGCGTTTTTAGAATCTTTTTTCTGTATACGATATAAATGTTCATAAATATGTTTTTTTAAATGTCTTTCGGTTTTGCCAATATAGTACGCTGGGCAGGAGGTACATGTGGCTAAATATATGACCTGACTGGTAATGCAATTCCCTGTCCTAGTCTTGATACGGGTATGGTTTACATCTTCTAGTTGTATGTATCTTTCCTCATTGATGTGGCTACACTGTCTACATCTCCCACATTTTCTAGTACCTTTATGTTTATCTCCATTATCTGTGTTGTAACTTGCTTTTTCCATAATTCGTTTTAAGTTGGATCCTGTCTTATATACATATTTTGGTGTAAATCCCACAATTTTGTCCAAATTTGAAGAAGTAATTATGTCCCATCCACTATAATATTTTTACGTTTTAATATTTTGTATACACACACACTGTATACACATATTTTTTGTATATATATATATATATATATATATATATATATATATATATATTTTTTTTTAGTTGTATATATATATTTTTTAGTACTTATATAGTTTATTATATTCTCATATATTATATTACATGAATGTATTCACTTACATTTTGTGTAGCTAAAGAACAAACTTGGAAAAGTGAGTAGTACATCTTTAAAAGTTTTGGCGGACTTTCTTAATTGAATGAGTAATGCTCACTATATATATCTGTATGTGAGTATTAGTAATTGTTCTGAGGAAGACTGTGGTTCACCAGTTGAAAGCGCTAAACCTGTTTTGTTGTGGAATAAAGGATTCAATTTTATCTTCTCGTGTACGAGCATAATTCTAGCTGGTATCCATTGGTCTACATCATTTTTATTGTTTATTCTTAGTTGGGTGCAATTTGCTTTATTATTTCTTTAACATTCATCCTAAACCTCAGAGTCTACTATATGTTGTGTTTGGCTGGGACAGTGTTCTATAAAATGAAGAGTCAGTAAAGTTGAAGGCAAAAATATGTGCAGATATTATAGTGGCAGACACCTTCCTAGTCAGTATCATACATATGGAAAACTATGGAAAATAATGCTTTGCCAGAGGACAAAGATTAGATCTTCACTGATGCACTGAGCCTAACATATCATATGGTGGCAGGACTGGACAATAAACAACTGTGTAAAATCAAATGGACTCTTACTTTCAGCTATTAGCTTCCTTTTAAGTTTTAAACATCACACAAGCTGAAAGTAATCTGATCTCTGCTACAGACTTAGAACTATTTGAAAGGAATTCTACAAGCCTATAATATGTAGAAAAAATAAAAAAAATAACAGTGGCCATATACTTAGCACACAGGTAAAGTAAAATTAGCCGGTGCCATATAAATACATTGGTAAAAATGGGAATCACTGCATCAGAGCCAAGACTGTGATGTAATGGGGCTAGTGAGGTGCATTAGCCATGTGTTACAGATTCTTAAAGGGTGACTGCCTGAAATGTTGAGGCCCCTCTTAAGGAGCTCCTGTAAAGTTTTCAAAGTAATTTAATACTGTAGTGGAATAACAAAAAGGCTTATACTGGTCCTTGACTGTAATTTTCAACAGTTAGTGTCTTCCAGGGCATGAGGTTGCAGTCTTTAGCCACGGCCATTATAGGGCATCCTGGTTATAAAAAAGAGCAGCTTACAGTACACTCGTGGCTCCCTTGTACCTGAAATAAATGGTCAGTCTGGTAGCTTTTCAATATCACTTTGTTGGGTAAGCCCTGTTTTCTCAACAATATTAGAATATATTGTTCCTGATATTTATTAAGTGCAGTTTATCAATTTATTTATAAGGGTCACATCACCTTACTGTGAAGTTATTGTCATCTCAAAGCTTTTTTTCCATCCCTTTAATCCAGCCTGAAAAATGTGACATACAAAGAAAACATAATTGAAACAGTGATCCCATGAATTACACCTAAAGCTGTCTCTCTACAAACCATGTTGGCCATTTGTAAAATTGTTTCATATTCTTTACTGAGATTTGCCTCATCAATGGCAGCATGTAGGCCAGGAGAGGTAGCAGTCGTCTCAGACTTTTGCCAGTTCAATAAAACAAATTAGGCAGGTCACTGAGTTAACCTAAAAGACCAATAAAACGTTTTAAATGCAGATACTGATTGTAGACAATATGTGAGGCGTGTGTTATCTGCCACAGATAACAGACTTCACACTCCAGCTAGAAAATGTGATTTGAAAATTAGAACTATAATTCTTAGTCTGAACAAAATCAACAGTAAACTACAAGCATAACCCTCAATGTAACTTAACATGCTATGTGTGAGAGATGGCCTCTAAGAAAAATCAAAGGATGTCATTCTGAAAAAGAAACTTAATACTCTTGCTAGGGGCAGTCAAAAATTAGGAAGTTTAAAGTGCTTTCATTGCTAAGTCTTTGGAGAGTGTATCATAGCATAGTGATTCCATGGGATGACTATGCAATAGCTAAGGGATACAAGGCAGGAAAAATACTTAGGGATGAACCAGCCCCAAATTATGATTTAATCCAGTAAATCAAAATTTGGGACTGGTTCATCAGCAAATTTTGATTTACTCCAGATTTTGATTTACCGGAGTATTACATTTATGCAGAATAGCTTTTACATAGGATATAATGATTGAGCAAAAATAATAATGGAGACTAGTTCTTTAAGCTGAAATAGCTGAACTGCCGGTAACTAAAATCAGCTGCTAACTTCCACATTTTAAAGGCATGTTAGTGTCATGGCAGAAAGTCATTTCAAAGAATGCAGAGGAGTCAAGAAAATGTTTGTGGAGTATTGTTGCTAGAAGAAAGACTGTCTGTGGCCAGGGCAATTAGCTCCAAGGCAGAAGTCTAACTAGAGCTCCATATTTGCCAGTGGAAGTCCTCATAACCAAAATCCCAGAAGATGGTTGAGAGATATTGGTAAATAGACTTTTTGTTTATTTATTTTACCAGAGGAAGCCCTGGTGGCAGATGCAGTGCAGTGATGTACAAAATCTGTACTTGAGTTGTTCTGAGCTCCCATTAGACTTCTGACATTTTGGTAGAGTGATTTTGCCCTGGAAAGACTTTATGATTGCAAAGGGTTACCACAGGGTAACAATTCAGTCTGTTAGCATTGAGAGAGAAATTGTTAGCCTGTGCTATCACCATCACTAATGCAGTGAAAGCAATGAACTGCATATTTTCTTGTCATGAAGCATTTATCATGTCCCTACCTGTTTCATCAGTTAAAGAAGAAACACCCCATCGACTAAGAAATAAAAAATAAAAACTGCACACAATGCACTCACAAAACATATCTGTGCGAGCGCGCACACACACACACACACACACACACACACACACACACACACACACACACACACACACACACACACACACACACATTCCCTAGCATGACATTGGGCACCTGAATCTACTCAAGCTTGCGGCCCAACAGCAGAACAGGAACAAACAAGAGCCAGCAACAGGTTCCCAAATGCTTTAATGAGGTAAAATAGTGTCAAAGACACATACACTCTCCATAACCTCAAACTAGTTTCGGTGTAATACCTTCTTCAGTGAGGATAACAGCCATAATAATTACTACATAAGACATACTCCTTATATATACATGAACAATTAATCAACTGATAACCTAATGGTTACCCATTAATTACAAAATCAGATTTAAAGACATACTACACAATGAAACCTAACTGATAAGTAGGAATTCTTAAATGCACAAACAGTGCATGAATAATACAATTTAAATGTAAAGCCCAGATGTGGTGTTGAATAACTAACAAATATATATATATATTATTAATATATATATAAAAATACATATATAAAGAAACATTACAAATGGTCATTCAAACCTGGAGAAAAAAGAGCTCCCAGGTGAATGATCCAGTATTTCTCTTTCATACTTAGGACACTCTGCCAACCTGTCTGGTTGGACCTATTGCCCTGTACTTTATCAATGGCACAAAATATAAATTTAGCAGATGGATGCTTAACAGTATGTTGATATAATGCATTACTAATTTTGTGAGTCCGAATATCACTGCGATGTTCTACAATTCTGGTTCGGAGGGACCTTGAGGTTTTACCCACATAAAAAGCTTGACACTGACATATAGCTAAATAAATCACCCAGCATGTTGAACAATTGGCAAATATTATCAAATATCTTACTAGTATTGGCACTAGAAAATTCCTTAGTTTTATTAATACTTAAACAGGAAGTGCAATGACCACACGGGAAAGTCCCCAACAGCTCATCACCAGAAAGGGTAAGTTGTCTATATGTTGCACCTCCACTGTCCTTATGTTTATAATAAGAGAATAACGTGCCCAAGGTTTTGCCCCTCCTGTAGGAAATAGAACATTCGTCAGTCAATATATGACGAAGATGTTCATTAGCCAAAAGTATATTCCAATTGTTATTCAACACATTTCTGATCAATTGATGATTTTTCCCAAATGTGGTAATAAATCTAATGGTGTCATCTTTATCAGTACCCCTACTCTGATATTTTAAAAGATCTGATCTAGACTGCTGATCTGTCCACACCCTGGCACTGGATATGTCCCTCACAGAATAACCTCTATCCAGAAATCTATAATTTAAATCCTGGATGGCATCTTCATGATCCTGAGGAGATGAATTAATCCGTTTAAGACGCAGATATTGTGATTTAGGGATGGGATGGTGGGTGCATACTAGAAGAATGAAGAAGAGTATTAAATTGTGGATACTTCCTATATATTTTAGTGCTTAGGGTATTGTCCTCATTCCGATATACCGTGACATCCAAAAAGTCAATGGTACACTTATGATATGTTATAGAGAATTCAATACCCCAAACATTGCTGTTCAAATGTTCCACAAATTCCATCAAATAGTCAACATCCAAGACGCCACACCATCCAACAATCATCCAAATAACGTCTCCAAATATCCATCTCCTCTAAGTAAATGTTATGCAAAGGATCATATATAAGACATTCCTCCAGGTATGCCATAAAGAGGTCAGCATATATGGGGCAAAGGAAGCCCCATAGCTGTACCTCTAAGTTGCCAATAGCAATCACCCTGGAAGAAAAAAACATTTTTATTCAAAACATGCTCTGACAAACATACCAGTAGCGTGTTAAATCCAGGGGGGTATAGATCAGATCTTTGAAGCCAATAGTCTAGCCCAATGAGGGATACTATAAAGGATTTCACGTCTAAAGTACACATTATCCAATCTGGATCTAATTGTGTATCAACCACAATGTTAAGAAACTCCGTGGTATCCTGTAAATAGTGGCTTCAAATATGATGTTAGAAAACGATATAGGTTCCGTAAGGGATCCATGACCGGACACAATAGGTCTCCCAGGAGGAGCACTGATAGACTTGTGAATTTTGGGTAACAGATAAAGAATCTGCTTTTGTGGATCATCAACTTGAAGGTGACTGGCAGTTTTAGATGAAATAATACCTTCTTGTACTGCTTGTTGGATAAATAGGTCAATCTCATGTTTAAACTGGGGTGTGGGATCTATCCTCATATGCTTATAGCATTGGGCATCAGACAACTGTCTTAATCCTTCCTGTACATAATAGTCATTGTTTAGGACAACCACCACACTTTATTATCCGCCTGAATGATAACAATGTTATGATTTTGTCTCAATTCAATCAAAGCTTCCCTCTCTGAAGGTGTGATATTGTCCTGAGCTATATTAATATTAAAGTTGGGAAAATGTAGGTCCCTCAAAACAGCTTGTTGGAAAATCCCAACATTTTTATTCATTGGAGGCTGGAATGTTGATTTTTTTAAATGTAAAATCAGTAGATCTTTGAGTAACCTGATTACTCTGATCCTGCGTGGGTTAGTGTGTCACTGTGTGTGTTCCTCGCTGTTGGTGTTGGCTCCCTGGCTGTTGCTGAGATGACTCCTCTCCTTTAGAATTTGGACTTTCTCCTTACATGAAGTACATTTGGATTTATTCATGCTTCAGTTTTTGAAGGCTCAAGAGTGGTGACTTTTTCTATTTTAGTTTTGACTTTTTCTATATTCCCCAAGCATTTGGTTTCCATCAAACTGCCACGTTCCTTATGCTCCGTAATTGTTATATGGGGGCTTACAGTTTGTTGGCCAGTTCAATCTATATATTGAATATATGTGTATTATAATTGTGGGGAACTATTACGGTATTTAGGCGTTTTTCACGCCACTGTTTATGGGATCAGTATTATGCGGTACGGACTGGCAAGGTAGCTTCACGGAATGTTTGCGACAGGCATGGTTGGTTCTGTTTTAACAGACGTACATTTTGGACTTTAACTTGGTGTGCTCTTATTTTGTGAGGACACATTCAATAACTGTTTGCAACGTTTTCCGATTATGCACGTTTTCATCGGTGGGCATTCCAGATCGAACTTGTTGAGGCTTATTTTTGATGGCGCATTATTCAACATATTTCTACTGGATTCTTCTTTCATATTGGGACATTTGAGCATTGGGTTGTGATTATATTGTCAGATGTGTCACAAGTATGATTCATGCGAACATTATGTTGATGTTTAACATGTTGTAATAATATATGTATGTTTTTCAATACTATTGCGATTTTGTATGGCAATGGAGTATTTGATGTTATGACCTTATTTCCTGGCCATAGGGGCAGGTATTGAACTCATTTTTGAGTTTATTTTCCAAGAAGGGTTTCACTATCTAGACGTTTGGGGTCTAGGTGTGACACACATATTATCTATATTCATTGTTATGATATGCTTATGGCATATTTTTTGTGAATGGGTATAATATTGTGGGTGCTTGGAACAGTATATGTCCGTTTTGGGCTGGGGCATTGCTAATACGAACTTGCAGAGTCCGTCGCTATGATGGTATGGGCTTTTGGATGTTATATTATTTAACGAACTTCTATTCGATCTATTTTAGATTGATATTTTGTTAATGGGGCTGTGATTATACAGTCGGATGTCCTATTGGAGTCAGAAGGGTTATATGTGTAGGTTTGGGCTTGTATGCTCTAACCATACATGTATTCTTCTTATATGTAATTGATATTCGGTATTGTATGTCATGACCTTATTTTTGTAAGAGGGTTTGATATACAATCATTTTTCAAGCCAGATTTTGTGGGGCTTGAGTTCAAGACTCTGGGGGCTTCTGTGATAGTTCTATACAAATTGTACTTATTACTACAACAATATATTATTGTTTGATGATTAGGTACACTATGGTGTGAGTTTTTGTATATCACAAGTCCTTTAGGCTGGATATATGTATATATATATTTATAATGAAAATGTCTTCCATATTATATGGGCCTTGGCAAATTAAGACACTTATGTATAATCGGTACATGAGGACTATATAACAGGGTAATCATATAATATTAGGGTATATGTGTGCTTAACCCTATAAGTTTGGGTATATTTTGTGATTGGATCACATGTATTGTGGTCATGCCCATTACCTTATAGACATTTTCACTTTTTGTTATATTATGACTGTTTGTGGATCGGACTTTATTAATGTTAGTTATCATTAGTGATGGACTCTTATTGAGTTGACAACATTAGGCTTAGTACATTTTCTGGCAGTATTATCATTATCCTATGGCCATTTGGGTTATGCTATGGGAATATTTTTATGGAGTTATTTGATTTGGGCTGTTTGCAAGTACTATTTTTCATGCTTTAAACTTATGTGTTTTGGCATATGTTAATGATTGCATTACTTATATTGTCTATTCTAGGTAGAGACAAGTTTATATATTTTTACATTGTCTATATAAAAACTTTTTTGGATTTGACAATCACAATTTGACATCTTTTGAGTAGGACATTAGGCATGTTGTCAGTGTAGGGGGGATGACTCCATTCCATTTGGAACAGTATGTTCATGATATATACTAGGTCTAGATAGATTATATTTATTCATTGTGTCCGCGTCCCTTGAATTTTGTCTTTTTTGGTCTTATAATTGGGGTACTTCCTTGGATGACTGATCAATACATATTTTCTAATATGGATTTGGACCATATATTATTAGGGTTGTGTGCTGATAGGGAGGATATAGCCATTTTTGGCCTTGTGGAAACCCCAAGCAACAACGAATATAAACAACAAATACTGATGGGGGTTGTGATTTGGCATTCAGATTGGACAAAGGACTCAGAGGGCTAAGAGCCAATATTTGGCATTTAAGGTTGTTTAAGGCCTATTTTCATAAAGGCTTAGCACCCAGAGGCCTTCGAAGATTCGTCCTCTTGTGGGTAGATCTGAACAGAGACTCACAGAGGAATGGGATGATGCCCTAAGGAAGGGCTCAATGATTTTGTAAAGATTTTATTGGATTATTATGAAAGAACTGTAGATATTTTGCTTAAGGAAGTTCAAGATTTAAGCATGGAATGCCAAAAATACAAGGACAGTAACAAATACTCCAGTTGTGTTGAGCGGTTGTCCAAGGAACTTACGGCTTATGATAATATGGTGAAGGATCGTAAACTTAAAAAGTTTACCAGGGATATTCAGGATTATGAGAGGTCAGCCATTTCAAGTTCAAAGGACTGTTAGATTCAGGGGACCAATGGTAAATGTGGGTAAACCAAAGAAAAGACCTAGGTCAATTTTAAAACATCATGATTCTAGTTATACTAGTACCTCAGGAGAGGAGTCATCCTACACTGACAGCGAGGAGGCACCAGTGTCAGATCCCCTGTTAAAAGAAAAATCAATCTAAGTTCCTTTAAACATGTTGGGAAATCGAGGGAGGAAGCATAGGAGCAGATACAAATACAGACTCTATGACGGGGTTAGTTCAGGCATTGCTGAACAAATAGTTCAACCTTATGACAATGTTCTAAATTTGTCTGATCATATACTGACTAAGGAACAACATGGTGTTCTTAATAAAGGATTGGGTTTTGTCCCACGTTTTTCTCAGATCATTATTCTGTATCGGTTGATGTTATTGAATTTTGCAGGAAGTTGAATTTAAAATTTTTTTCAGGATCAGAGTAATCAGGTTACTCAAAGATCTACTGATTTTACATTTAAAAATCAACATTCCAGCCTCAATGAATAAAAATGTTGGGATTTTCCAACAAGCTGTTTTGAGGGACCTACATTTTCCCAACTTTAATATTAATATAGCTCAGGACAATATCACACCTTCAGAGAGGGAAGCTTTGATTGAATTGAGACAAAATCATAACATTGTTATCATTCAGGCGGATAAGGGGTGCGGTGGTTGTCCTAAACAATGACTATTATGTACAGGAAGGATTAAGACAGTTGTCTGATGCCCAATGCTATAAGCATATGAGGATAGATCCCACACCCCAGTTTAAACATGAGATTGACCTATTTATCCAACAAGCAGTACAAGAAGGTATTATTTCATCTAAAACTGCCAGTCACCTTCAAGTTGATGATCCACAAAAGCAGATTCTTTATCTGTTACCCAAAATTCACAAGTCTATCAGTGCTCCTCCTGGGAGACCTATTGTGTCCGGGTCATGGATCCCTTACGGAACCTATATCGGTTTTCTAACATCATATTTGAAGCCACTATTGCCTATGGTCAGAGCTCGTATACAGGATACCACGGAGTTTCTTAACATTGTGGTTGATACACAATTAGATCCAGATTGGATAATGTGTACTTTAGACGTGAAATCCCTTTATACAGTATCCCTCATTGGGCTGGCCTACAGGCGTTAGACTATTGGCTTCAAAGATCTGATCTATACCCCCCTGGATTTAACACGCTACTGGTATGTTTGTCAGAGCATGTTTTGAATAAAAATGTTTTTCTTCCAGGGTGATTGCTATAACTTAGAGGTACAGCTATGGGGGCTTCCTTTGCCCCCATATATGCTGACCTCTTTATGGCATACCTGGAGGAATGTCTTATATATGATCCTTTGCATAACATTTACTTAGAGGAGATGGATATTTGGAGACGTTATTTGGATGATTGTTGGATGGTGTGGCGTGCGGATGTTGACTATTTGATGGAATTTGTGGAACATTTGAACAGCAATGTTTGGGGTATTGAATTCTCTATAACATATCATAAGTGTACCATTGACTTTTTGGATGTCACGGTATATCGGAATGAGGACAATACCCTAAGCACTAAAATATATAGGAAGTATCCACAATTTAATACTCTTCTTCATTTTTCTAGTATGCCACGCCACACCATCCGCAACATCCCTAAATCACAATATCTGCGTCTTAAACGGATTAATTCATCTCCTCAGGATCATGAAGATGCCATCCAGGATTTAAATTATAGATTTCTGGATAGAGGTTATTCTGTGAGGGACATATCCAGTGCCAGGGTGTGGACAGATCAGCAGTCTAGATCAGATCTTTTAAAATATCAGAGTAGGGGTACTGATAAAGATGACACCATTAGATTTATTACCACATTTGGGAAAAATCATCAATTGATCTGAAATGTGTTGAATAACAATTGGAATATACTTTTGGCTAATGAACATCTTCGTCATATATTGACTGACGAATGTTCTATTTCCTACAGGAGGGCAAAACCTTGGGCACGTTATTCTCTTATTATAAACATAAGGACAGTGGAGGTGCAACATATAGACAACTTACCCTTTCTGGTGATGAGCTGTTGGGGACTTTCCCGTGTGGTCATTGCACTTCCTGTTTAAGTATTAATAAAACTAAGGAATTTTCTAGTGCCAATACTAGTAAGATATTTGATATACGTATATTTGCCAATTGTTCAACATGCTGGGTGATTTATTTAGCTATATGTCAGTGTCAAGCTTTTATGTGGGTAAAACCTCAAGGTCCCTCGAACCAGAATTGTAGAACATCGCAGTGATATTCGGACTCACAAAATTAGTAATGCATTATATCAACATACTGTTAAGCATCCATCTGCTAAATTTATATTTTGTGCCATTGATAAAGTACAGGGCAATAGGTCCAACCAGACAGGTTGGCAGAGTGTCCTAAGTATGAAAGAAATACTGGATCATTCACCTGGGAGCTCTTTTTTCTCCAGGTTTGAATGACCATTTGTAATGTTTCTTTATATATGTATTTTTATATATATATTAATAATATATATATATATTGGTTAGTTATTCAACACCACATCTGGGCTTTACATTTAAATTGTATTATTCATGCACTGTTTGTGCATTTAAGAATTCCTACTTATCAGTTAGGTTTCATTGTGTAGTATGTCTTTAAATCTGATTTTGTAATTAATGGGTAACCATTAGGTTATCAGTTGATTAATTGTTCATGTATATATAAGGAGTATGTCTTATGTAGTAATTATTATGGCTGTTATCCTCACTGAAGAAGGTATTACACCGAAACTAGTTTGAGGTTATGGAGAGTGTATGTGTCTTTGACACTATTTTACCTCATTAAAGCATTTGGGAACCTGTTGCTGGCTCTTGTTTGTTCCTGCACCTGAATCTACCCCATAATAAAAAAACAACTATAATTTAAAGGGAAAGAAAAATTTAAAATAAAAATAAAGAAATAAAATAAAATACACAACACAATCACTCAATCTGAAAGTAATAGTACCAGACAAATAGGTGCAATACAAAGTAAAAAAAAAATAGAAGGGTTAGATTCATGAATGCCTACATTAAGTGTGCATCATTCTTTGTTTTTAATAAACAAGACATCTTTATTAAATTATCACTTATGGCATAGGCAATCATGCATTTATATAAATGAGAACAAACCATATTGACATAATTTTAGCTGCAAACATTATGCATCACTCATAATCTATCCACTCACTGTTAGTCAAACTGTACATAGTTCATTCAAATCCTGCCTTCTTTTAAACCTCATTCCTTGACTGCATGTTTTGTTCCCACAATGTCAGAACAACAAAAATGCAAACTGTCGAATGCTCACATGAGTGAATAATCAGAAACTCGAAACTGGTATTGTGGGAGGCTGCACCCCTCACACCACCCGCTAAATATATATTCCTACTCCGAGATTGCACTACAGTGAGGAAAGGGCAAATATTCAGATCTTCACTGTACTGCAATCCCAAAATACCACTTTCGAGTTTCTGATTATTCGTTCATGTGAGCATTCGAGAGTTTGCGTTTTCATCATTCTGAAGTAGACCTGGATAAATTCTTTGAGTCTACTTGGGGTATAAGAATACCTATGTAAACACTTTCAAGCAAAGCTTCTAAATCTAGATTTTGTTACATATTTGAGAGACATGCATATATCCCCCATTGTTTCTTTGTGAATTGCTTATCCACTCCCTCTTCCCAATTTTTTCTAACCTCATCTGATTGATTCTTATAGGTTCATAGGTTGTTACTAGGCTATCGGCCCTAGGGCCTATACAAGCGTAGCCATAAGAATTCCCTGGCTATTTCTTCCCACAGTATTTACTTCCCTGAACCCCTGTCTAGCAGGGTGACTAATGTGATCCCCGGGGTGAATTTCCTATCTCCCAATCAATCATCAAGGTTCCTTTTGAAGAGGGCCAAAGAGGCGCTCTGCTTGACATGTATGGGCAATCTATTCCAGAGTCTGAGGAGTCTCTGGGTCAGGAACCTATAGTTATCATGCAATATTTATTTATATGCCCTACTAATTATTCATTTTTATCTGCAGCTTCTGTTCTAGATTCTACCAAAATCTCTACCAGTGCTGGTCTTTTGCCTAGGACCCCCCCCCCATTTCTTTCTCTTTGTCTATACTCAGATAATCCTTGATAGGGAAGGCAATCTCTAGCCTGCAGTCCAAATGAATTCTTGGCCTGTTCCCATTTTATTACATTTCTGTATCTAATTATTTTCTCCCAATACCTTGGTTCTTTTGCCATTTTTTTCAGTAAATTCTAGCCCTTTCTTACCTATTGTCTGAATCCCTAATTGTAGTCATCCCTATTGGCAGAATCTTCTTTCTCCATTCCCATGTTGGCTTAGTTCTTAGAATACTTTCTGTTACTTTAAAATGTAATATTTTGTATGGTTATTGTTATTCTCTTTAAAGATCTGCATCTACAATCCCAGTCTCTCCTTGTTTCTTGAGCTTTCTCCCTGTCACCATTTCCACTTTGAATTATAGGTTTCTGCTTGTGCTATGTATAGGAGCCTTAACTGTGTAGCTCAAATCGGACCAGACTGCCTTGTTCTGTTGGAAGAATCGGCTTATCCCACTTGACTCTTGCTGTCTTCCCCTTCCAGATAAAATCCTTCATCTCTTTATTAATTGCTATCCAAACTTCTCTTCTGGTTGATAAAATATGCCAGACCTGCCTATAAAAACTAAAGGAACTAAAAACATTTTAACTGCTTGTATCTTGCTATCCATATCCATAAAAGAGAGCTTCCAAATGCTCAGTGTTTGTATTATATTTTGTTTAGTCTCTTCCTACATATACATAGCTGCCACACCAGAATAATTTTTAATCCATACTTCTAAGTACTTTATTTTATCATGTCCACATAAATATAGATATTGCTTAACCAATTATCTGTGGGTACATAATTTACAGCTATTGCCTTTATCCTTTTCTGATTTTATTAGGTATAAAATAATATCATCTTCAAATAGAGCCCACTTTTCTTGACTACTATACCAATTATATCCTTGAATTTCTGAGTGCCTTATTTTCTTTGCCAGTGGTTCTAAATATATTGAAATAAAGCTGAAAGAGAACACCCCTGCCTGTTTCCTGTGTTCAAACATAAATTATCAGAGAAGAACTCACCCCTCAGAAGAACTCGTATATCCTTCTAATCACCCTTATAATTTTTTCAGGAATACAAATGCCTCCATTACCCTGCTCATAAACTCCCAGATTTCTCTGTCAAATGCTTTCTCTGCATCAAGACCTATCAACAACAGTGATATTTTCTAACATTCTGCTTCCATCTGGATCATCAGTATTCTGTTAATGTTGTCAAATGTTTGTCTCCCCTCCAGAAAGCCACATTGATCCATATCTATATCAATTTTGGCATCACTTTTGCCATTCTTTTAGCCAGTATAGACATAAGCACTTTGTAATCATGGCTTAGGATTAAAATGGGCTTGTATGAAGCTGGATCTGATGGGTCTTTGCCCTCTTTAGGTATTACAGTTGGATGTTGGTGCTTTTCCTTCTCTTTAAACAAAACCTTATAGGTCTTTACCAGTTTTTTTTTCCCTCCTAGCTTCCAAACTTCCACAGGAATACCAACTATTGTTGGGGGCTTTCCTGTAGATTGGTTATACATCACCATTTTAATCTCACCTCCTCCTGTCCTAACTGTTAGTAATTGAGCCTCATCTGCCTCTAACCTTAGCATATTTAATTCTTACATAAACATTTCCAGTTGTACCTTTTCTTTATTTGCATATTTTTCTGCTTTATACAGACTTTCATAAAATTTTTGAAGTATTTCTGGTATTTCTATAGGATCTTTTGTTATCTTCCTTGTTATAGGCTGCCTAAGCTTGGTGACAAGGCTTTCTACTTTCTGCTGCCTGAGTCATACTAAAAGTTTTTTGCTCTGGAATTATCAAAAAACAGTTGATTAACAGCAATCTTTCTAAACTCATGCATATTATCAAGGCAATCCCTTCTTTTCTCTTTAGCATTCGGCAGTTTACTCCTCTTCTTGTTATTTGATTCCTATTCTGCAATACTTTAACCTTTGTCAGTCCCACTAAATAAGTCTTGTTAGTTCTTAACCACATCTCTCTTTCTTTTATTCCCACCCTATTTTTAAACCTATTTTAATTTTATCCCACTCTCTAGCTATATTTTCAGAAGAAATTTATATCTTCTATAATAACTTCCAAATAATTTCCACTACCCCTTCCTTAAATTTCTCTCTTTACAACATGTGGGAAAGTGCCACTGTCTCATTTTTATTTCATTACCATGCATTTTTATTTCAGTTATTACTGGTGCCTGATCTTAAATAGTTATTGGGTACATATAAAAACTTTCAATTAAATGTGTAGACCAGTTTTTGTATCTTGAGGAATAATAAGTAAATTCACTCCAAATTTCTACAACTGAATTTGCGTCTTCTATGCCAAATATTTTTATAAATTTCTTCAAAAATCTATCTTCTTTTGTTATATTTTCCCTTCTGGACCCCCCAGTTACATCCTCAGTACTGCAAATCAAATTTCAGTCCCCACCTATAAGTAATATTCCCTGCTGAAAGATGATTATTCCTCCCAGAATTTTCTTAATCTTCATTATAACAGTTTTAGATAGAATATAAACACATGCCAGTGTAATCCCCCACGCCAGTAGCCCCTTAGTACTAGAAATCTACCATTATTATCTTTTTAATCCTCATCTATCACTATTGGATTGCCTGTTAAAATTAATATAATTACTCCTTTTTTCCTTTGTCCCAGGTATTCTGCTGAATAACTGTCCTGAAAACCTTTCTTTATGAAATTCACATGTTCATTTCCTTCCAAACGTGATTCCTGCAGCATACCTATTTTCACTCTACATTTTTAAATATAGTTCACTACTCTTTGTTTTTTTTTTGCATATACCTGTGAGACCATTTACATTTAAAGATAATATAAAAAATGTTATTATGTTAAAAAGTTATTATTCCCACCTTTTATGTGTAACAGCTTTTTTTGTTAAATATCAAGCTCCAGCTTTTGTGTTACATTCATATACTAATATTTGTCAGGTTAATCTTTTATACAGTTGTTTTATAATATCAATTTGAGCTTATGTCACAACTTTTTGTTTTATTGGAGGCCCTCAAACAAAGAACAAACACCCCCAATACACCGCTAAAACAGTTAACTGAATATTAACACACAAATCTATGTACATGTTCAAGTATTGAAGTTTTACCCTCCTAATAGGAACAATTGTTCCAGACTGATGGCCACTCTCACAAACTTGGGCTAACCTAAAAGGAAGGTTATCCATGCTAAGACACCAAAAAGGAAGGTTATCCATGCTAAGACACATGGTACAGCCTGTGCTTCTACTGAGTGCTTTTTGATTTTCTCTTATCTTTATTACTCTCCCAGCATTGGAAAACACTTGAATGCTTTCAGAAAACATTATCTCCTAGTCATTGAAAGAAATAACTATTTTGTTTTTATTGCTCTTTATCAGATTGTCTCCATGGAGACATGAGAACCAGATACAGAGTTGCTTCTATAAGCACTCATTTATTTGCTAGACACTTTTCCTTTTTATTTATTTGCTTCTCTTAAAATAAAGGGCCTTAATCTAGTCATTCCCTATACAAGATTTAAAAAAGCATATCAATTTTTCTTGTAGCCTGCTCTTTTGACCTGACTTTTCTTCTTTTTTATTTTTTTAAGTTGCAGTCCCTGCATTTCTTAAAACTGAACAAGGAGAAAGACAGAAAAAGGAAAAAAAAGAGCATGGATACCTGTTTACTTTAGTATCCCCATTAAACTAAAAAATAACTGAGAAAATTTGCTTTATAGCATACAGATTATATCATGCATTATGAAAGCACTACTACTAAGAATAAAATGTTGTTTTACTTATAGTAACCTGTTTTCCTTCCTCTTCTCCCTCCTAACTGTTTTCCAAGCATTAATGGCATAAAATAGGGCATATGCTTCCGAGTCCCCTACAAGTTTAACAAAGTCAAAAAGTCCAATATTTCCAAGTTTTCCTATTCTGTCATGTTTCACAAATATAATTAATACTTTGTGATCTCATATTTACTTGTCAGTTTCTGAGCTGCTACTTTTATTCTTAGATTTTGTTGCATATTTGGGAGATGCACATATATCCTCCCATTGTTTCTTTGTGAATTGTTTATCCAATCTCTCTTCCCAATCCTTTCTAACCTCCTATGATTGATTCTTATAGTTATAATGCAATATTTTGTATGATGTACTAATTATTCATTTTTTAATGTCAGCTTCTGTTCTAGATTCTAGTACAAATTCTACCAGTGCTGGTCTTTCTTTAGGACCCCCTATTTCTTTCTCTTTGCCTATACTCTGACAACAATTGCTAGTTATATTCCTGATGATCTCCATCTCATATTTCCAGTTTCTGCTTCATTTCCAACATAGTCCAGTGTCTTCTAGTCAACTCTTGTGTTTTTTTCTCTCTGAAGTATTTCCCTTGAAACGTTGTAAAAGGTTTCACTGGCACATTCTCTATATATTCTTTATTACCAGAAAAACAAGAAGCAGAATCTCATTCTGTTTCATAACTTACTTTTTGTTGGAAAAATGTTAGTATTTTCTCTTTAGCATGCTCTGAATCAAAAAATGATTTTGTCCCTCCAGGAAAGAATATTCGGAAAATAGCTGGGTACAGCAGCTTGAATCTCATGCCTGTTTATTGACATCCCCTGATAAGTGGAATAAATTTACTCCTCTTTTGCCTGGTGTACAGTCAGCAATCATTTTCCATAAACACTCTACTGTCTCCCACTTTTAGGAATCTGTCCTTCTGCAACAGTTTTGTCAGAATCAACTCCTTCTATTAGGATTGGATCTTTACTATTAAAGGATTGCTTTCTCATGGCCAGTTTGGAGCATACACAGGATGTGCCCTTTCAATTAACAACTCCTGCTATGAAATACCAGTCCATTTGCTTATTTGTGCTTTCATAAAATTAATGCAGCCTGTTCCTTCCAGTTTCTCTGCTACAACAGCAAATCTCAGGTTTTCCCTATGTGCTCTGTACTCTAATTCTATTATTTTTTGAAACATCACTTCTTGAGCAATCTCATATTCAGCCAGCCTTTTCTTTATTTCAAACTCTGACATTTACAGTTTTAGCACCTAATCTGAATATCTTTTTAAGGCTTCCTCCATTTTTCCAGCCTTTTGTTCTATGAGTTCTTTATTTTTGTTCTTTTAGTTCTTTATTTTAATAATCTCTTTATTTTAATCAGGTGTGAATACATTTGCCTTATTTTTTCCTTTAGGTTACTGGAAGTCATGTCTTGTTCCAAAGCTGGAGCTTGCAGTGCTTTTTGCTGAACAGTTGCAGAATTTTTGCCAGTCAGTGTTTTTCCATATCTTTTGTGATTGATTTTCTTTCATTTTTTCTGAATGTCTTTTCTGTTGGCATCCAGGCAGTGCACTTACTAGCCAGTTGCTGAAATTTATCCAAAATATGAGTTTAATGGCTTTCTCTTTTGAATTTCTGTTTTCACACTGGGAGAGCTGAAATTAAGCTCTTACTCAATATTCAGCCATCTTGGAAGTCCTAAGTGTACACCATTCTGAGTCAATAGACAACACAAGCATAATTCCTACCTTCTTCCTCCTCCTCCTCCTCCTAATTTTAGTTTTACAGCTGATTTTCTTGTAACCTAAATATTGACAGGGATTCATAAAGGTTACCACAATGTGTAGACTACGTCTACACTCAGTGCAATCTTTTTGAGTAAATAAACAGCACAAAAAATCTGATAGGGTTGTTCTTGAATACAGATCATGTACACAGTATACATGTAGTGTAGAAGTTCATGAATCTGGATCAGAAAAAAAAGGATTACTGAAACAGATAGGGGTCTGGTTTGTGAGACACATGCAATATCTTGCAGTATAAAATTAAGGAGATCATTTTCATGACACGTGGCTTCACCACTCATTATGAAATTCATTTTCTAAGCCTGCAATGCAAGAGATTTTATATTATCATTCACCAGAATCTAACATATATGAGTGGGGTTGTAGCTGATAAGAGCGAACACTCTTTTTCTCTTGTTTTTCAGCCTGCTAGCTGCTTTCCATGTGAGATGGCTTTACAACAGGGTCTGGGAATTTGCCTTTACCTTACTGTTGTATGGTCTTACAGTTATATATAATTAACAGTAGGTATTGGGAGTGGTGGGGGTAGGGAGCTTTTCCACCTGCACATTTTTTTTTTTTATTTACAGTTTGGTCATTTTAGATTTGATCTAAAATGATCACTCTTTTTTCATTCACTCTTTGGAGTATTCAATATTTAATGATATAATCATGAGTGAAATATGTTGAATTACTGATGGAAACTAAATCATAAACCACAATTGCAAGAAATATTGCTGTAAAATAATTTAACATTTCTAGGAAAAAAGGGCACAGTTCAAAAAGAAAAATATAAGATATTTTTATTGCTTTATCAGACCTTAACATCAGTGGAACCATGACAGATGGCAAGAGTGTATGATCCTGAAAGGAAGCAAACAAATCTAAATCATTGTTGAACTTCTTTCCAAAAGCCTATGATATCTGATGGAAAATGAGAAATACTATGGAGGAACAGGGGATACTTACTCAAAATGTAGGAAAGACTGAACTTAAACCAAAAATGCAGGAGAAGCTGAACTTACAACCAACAAAAGTAGAAACGACTATGAAAATTCAGAGGAAGAGCAAGGCTGATATAACAGTATCAATATGTTATAAAATTATGAATAGGCTGAGTCCACTCTTTTAAAACTCAGGAGGTTCACATTTTAGTAAAAACCCCTTTGGACATTGGGCTAGGTTCAACAATTTTAATAATACTTACTGCTAGGCATTGTGCATGTTTGTGGCTGGAGACCCAGAAACAGCATTTGCTGAAAATAAGCACATTTTCACTTGTTGCAAGGTGCTTGTGAATTAGAGATTCTCTCTGGATTTGAGCTTTATTCACAACACATATTGTATAGTCCTAAGAAAGACTTTGGCAATGATTCAGAGACAGTGCATTGCACAGCACACATAAGCATGGGCAACTGCCATGCACAAGATGTGTTCATATACCATGGCAGTGAGAATAGGAAAATTGCTTTGATCTGATGTTGTTAATCTTCATTTATTCCTTACTGATGGGTTATCAGTTCCATCCTTGGAACCGAGCCAGCCAATAACAAGTTTGCATCAGCAAAAACTCTCGAGCCAATATCCTACCCAGAATGCTCTGCTCCCTGTTACCTCAGATCTTGTTTGCCACTTGCTGTACAGCCGTGTAAAGCCTCTCTCTCAGCTAAGTGTTTAATTTTTTTGAAAGTTTTATATATTGCTCTTACTTTAAATATTCTCAATAATTTATACTTTAGACTCTCTCCCTTCAGTCTTTTCCCTTTATAGCCCTCTTTTCTTACCTTGCGATAATTCTTCATTACTATCATTGGTAATCCTTCCTTTCTCTTCTTACCCTTTTTGGGTAGCCTTTCTTCTTCTTTTTGAAAAAATTCTTCTCCACATCATTATGCCGGATAAGAAAAGTAGCATTGGTTTCAAGCAGTGTAAGGATTGTGGCCTTAGGTTACCGCTTTCCGATGGCCATGACTTATGTGTCTACAGTCTGAATGTCTCCCACCTTACTGTGGATCCCCCATTTGGGATTTGTAAAATTTTCTCTACCAGGACTCTCAGCGAGAGGAATAAGTTAATTTTGAAAGGCCTTCTCAAGTCTCCTTTCTCTGAGGCTATTTCAGGGTCAGAGGGCTCCCTCCCTCCTGTTAAACCCCGTAAGAGGAATTCTTCCTCTTCTTCATCAAAGTTGCTCCCCTCTTCTCCCTCTGGAGATCATAGGGAGTCGACTCATAAGAAGGTGAAATTGATTACTACTTCGGTGCAGCCACCTGTGACCCTGTCTGCTCCAGGCTCGGCACCTCCCTAAATGATTCTGGCTCCAGCCATGTCTTCCTTATTGATACCGGCACCGGATTTCTCGGTGCAGACAACTATGGTTCTGACAGTTCTGTCGCAGCCCTTACTGGCGCCATCCATACAGGTTCAGTCCCCTTCGAGTATGACTCTTCTGTACTCCATGGCACAGATATTTTTAGCATGGACATGTGCTTCGGTGCAGTCCGTCTCGGCACCATCCTTATTACTGGTGCAGACATTTTTCACTATGGCACCATACCCTTTGGGGCAGACTTTTGCCTTTACAGTGCAGACACCTTCAACTACTATGGCGCTGATGTCGTCGGCTCATACTACTTCCACACCATTTTCTTCAGTGAAGATATCCTCGATTCTGGGCTCTGCACCTATTGAATTAGCAAGGACCACATATTCTCCTTCACTGGATCCATTTGCTGGCAGTCAGTATAGTCCTTTTAGAGAAAGGCCAGAATCGCCATCATCTTTCTCCATGAGGTCAACCATGAGTCTTTCTGCACAAGATGTGTTGCGGCTTGTTGACCAGTTCCTTGTGGCCAGAGGTCTCTATCAAGCAGTGAAGTCCACGTTCCCTCATTCAGGTGAACGTATATCTCCTCAAACCCAAATGTACATTCCTCCTTTAACTTCTACTCAAGTTTCGAAGCCTATTACTCTGACAGCAGCTTCCCTTCCACTGACTCCAATAGTGGATCTCACTTTGGGACCAGAGTCAACCTTGTGGCCCGTGGTACACTGGGCATTGTGCTCTTCTCAAGCCAGTGGCTGTGCCATGGGGAGGGTATTCCTGGCTCCACTCTGTTTTTTTTCTATGGCACCCTCCCGGGATCTTCTCTCTCTCACGGTTCACAGTCCTCTTGAGGCTCCTGGTCTGTGGGTGGGCTCATCGGGGTGGGGTGTGACCCCGGTTCCAAGGTTGTCGTGCTCGGTTCCAGACTCCCATCACTCCTTGGGCGGGCCAGCCTTCCAGGCCATGGAGAGGGCGCTTGCCTCTGCTGGCAAATCCTACATGTTGGAGACCTCTCCCCCCTTTGTAACGCAACTGTCACAAGCCTCAACCATCGGACACCGGGCACAAGAGCCTCAGGTTTCTCCTCCACATGAGACCCCCTCTTTGCAGTCTTCCCCAGAAACTCCCACTGAGGAAGTACCCCACAAAGCGTCATGCAAAAGGAAGCATATGGACTCCACTGAGGAGTCATTGACTGAAGATACGGATTTTGATGACAGGGAAGGGTTTTCATGGCCACCCTCTGATGAGGTGTCCTTTGGTGACATCCTTGAGATCCTTAGAAAGAGAGGTGACTAGAAGTACTCTAATCTTTCCACTAAAGAATCCATATTCCTGCAGGCGTTTTGTGCCCAGCCCCCTACCTCCTGGGTCTCCTCGCCTGCTGATGAGCTTTTCCAGCTCATCGTCCAGTGCACATGGAAGGATCCTGACACTTTGGAAGAGATACCAAAAAGACCAGATAAAATATTATCGCCCCCAGCTGAGCAGCCACATTGGTCATGAGGTCTTCCAGTAGATTCTATGGTAGTGGCAGCTGCAATTAAGAAGGATTTGACAGAAGAGATCCAAACTGTCCATCCACCCAGCAAGGAGTTCCAGGTGATTGACAGATTAGGGAAGCATGTGTTTGCTTCTTTGAACTTCACCGTAAGGTCTTTGAACTATTTGGCACACTTTACCAGGCTTCATAGGTTCATAGCTTCATAGGTAGGTACTAGGCTATTGGCTCTAGGGCCTATACAAGCCTAGCCAAAAATGTACCCTGGCTTTTGGCACCCAAGAAAATTATTTTCCTGTGCCCCTGTCAAGCAGAACCACAGAAGTGATCCCCGGGGTGAATTTCCTATTACCCATCCAATCATCAAGATTTTTCTTGAAGAGTGCTAATGAGGAGCTCTGTTTGACATAGATAAGTAGTCTGTTCCAGAGTATGGGAAGTCTCTGGGACAGGAATCTATCCCTCCAGCATGTTCTGTTTATTGTGGTGACAAGGTTTAGGTCCCTAGAGCATGTAGCTCCGAGGGATTGGGATTTCTTTAAGTGAAGCATGTCCAACAGCTCTGGGTTTGACATAGCTTTGTATGTTAGGCAGAGCTCGCCTCTGAGTAGGCGATATGCGACGGAATAAAGCTGAAGTTTTTTTAAACGGTCTGCGTAAGGCATCTGTTTGAGGCCAGTAATCCTCTTTGTGAGGTATTTTTGCGGCCTTTCCAGTTGTTGTAGATGTCTTGTGAGGTACATACCAAAAGTGGTGCTGTACTCTATAATGGGTCTAATGAGTGATGAGTAGAGGGGAACAATGACCTCTTTTTTTCTGGATGAGAAACCTTTTGTGATGGTGTGCCACGTAGAAGGATTTCCTGACCACTTTGGCAATGTGATTATCAAAGGAGAGACTACTGTCCACCTGTGTCCCAAGGTTTCTTATCACACTTTCGGTGTTAAGTAGACTACCGCGTATGTGGTAGTTCATGGGTACAGAATTTTTACCAAAGGGGATGACAATGCACTTTTTGGCATTGAGCTTGAGACCATGTCTTTGACACCAGGCATCTGTCTCACTGAGGCCCTTTGTAGGATGTCCACATCGTTAGGAGTTTCAATTATGGCTCCTAGTTTGCAGTCATCTGCAAATTTAGTTAGCCAAAGACCTTCTGTGTTAGCCTGTACTTCAGAGAAGTAGATACCAAACAAGAGAGGACCCAGGACTGAACCCTGTGGTACTCCACTTGTCACTGGTCTGAAGTCTGATTTGGAGTCTGCTACTTTCACAGTGTGAGTTCTTTCAGTAAGCCAGCTGGCAACCCATCTTGTGACAGGGATTTATACCTAGTTTAGTGAGTTTATCTATAATTCCAGAGTGGTGTCGAATGCCTTGACGAGCTCTGGATAGGCTGTGTAAACCACCTTACCCTCATCCATGGCCTTGGTGACTACTTCAAAGACGTCTATCAGGTTTAGGAGACATGATCTGCCTTTTACAAACCCAAAATGTGTGGGGTCCAGGGTTTGGAGATCTCCAATGTCTTTGTTTGAGTTCCATGATGATACGTTCCATGGCCTTGCAGACGAGGCTCATCAGGCTAATGGGGTGGTAGTTCCCGAGGTCTGTTGTGGCCCCCCCTTTGTGGAGTGGGATAACTGTTGCAGTGCACCATTCAATGGGCACAAAGCCTGAGGTGAAGCTATGATTGAACATGGTACTTAGGTGGGGTTCCAGTTCATTCTGTAGTTCATGTAGAAGGCAGCCTGGGATGTTGTCAGGTCCCATAGATGCTGTGTTCTTGGCTTTGGAGAGTGAAGTTTTTACCTGTGCAGCCGTGAACTTTGCATTCTTCCGGTATAAAGATGGGCCCTTTAAGGGGTGAGAGGGGGGTAAAGTTAGCACTGAACCTATCTGCGAGGATGTTGGCAATATCTGTTGGTTCTGTATATTTAGTGTCATTGTGCTGTAACTCAGAGCAGATCTGAGTGTTGCCATTGAGATTTTTAACATAGCTATAGAATGCTTTGTGGTTGTCTTTAGAATCAGTGGCAATTTTGTTTTCATAACTAGCTTTGGAGGATTTTATGAGGGATCTCAGCTTCTTACTGAGGCTGACCAGGGAGTTCCTCCAATCGTGGGATTTTACTCTTTTTTTGCAACAGTTTCTTTCTTCTGTTGTAGAGTTTGTTTATGGCAGAAGACCACCAGATTGGCTTCCTTTTTTTGGAGGATAGCATCTTGGTTATGTTAGGGATAGCACGATCCATGCAGTCGTGTAAGTGCTTATAAAGTGCATTTGTGTAGGATTCAGCAGTCGTACCTCTATTGTCCATCTGCATGTGTGTCATGAAGTTTGCCACTTCTGTCTTAAGAAGCGTGAAGTTGGCTTTGGAGAAATTTTTTACGGTTGTTTTCCTAATGGGGGGGGGGGGCGGGATGTGAATGTCTAGGGTAATTAGCTTGTGGTCGGATCTGACCAACGAGGAGCTGACCTCTGGTGTGGAACACCGGTCACCCATGTTGGTGATGACCAGGTCTAGGATATTGCTGCCTCTGGTGGGGGTGTGGATATGTTGATCCAAAGCATTGGAATTGATGATTTCCAGAAAACATTGAGCAAAAGAGTTGGTACATGAGTAGTTTTCCCAGTTAATGGTAGGGTAGTTGAAATCACCCATTATTAGAGTGTTGGGTTGTACCTTAATATTTTCCAGTGTATCAAGAAAAGAGGAGTGGGAATCCTGGGGCATGGTGGGGGGTCTGTACCAAGCTACAATCTGGATTGCGGTTTTGCCCAGAGTTAGTTGAACTTGGATAATCTTGGATGCATTATGCTGAGCAACTAGCTTGGAGGTGTGGATATCCTTAATGAATATGGACAAGCCTCCACCTTTAGTGTTTCGGTCCGGGTTTGGTGGGCGAAAGGTGTGGTATGAATTATAGCCTGGTAATGCAGGGGTGCTCTCTGGAGCTTTGAACCAGGTCTCTGTCACTGCACTGATGTCGATGTTCTCCATTTTAAGGAGTGCCTCGAGTGAGTGCATTTTCAGGTTTAGACTTCTAGCATTGAGTAGCATTACCCTCAGATTTTGCTTGCTTGTACCTGTTACGGTGGTGAATTTGTCATTTGAACCTTTCCTAAAAAAGGCACTATAGGGGTGGCAAGAGCCTTTGCCAGTATCCGGAATCCCAAGGGCGACAGGTGCAGGCCATCTCTGGCAAAGCAGCGTGGTCTGTCGATCATGTCATCCCAGGCAGACAGATACTGGATTCCCTTAGAATGACACCAGAAGCTTAGCCAATTGTTAAAGTCAATCATTTTGTCCTTGTACTGTGGTGTCATTCTGGGTGATGGCAGGATGCTACTCAGGGCTAGGGTCATACTGGCCTGGGCTACAAGATCAGAGCGCTCCTCCATGTCTCTTCATGTAGTCCAGGGAGGTACATCTCAGGTCATTCACACCAACATGGACAATGACAGAGTCATATTTGTACTTGTTGTGGAGTGACCTGAGTGCGTGCGTTATGTGGCAGATCCTGGCACCTGACAGGCAGCTGACAGTAACTTTTTCCTTGTTTAGCCTGGTGAGTGGAACATCAGTGTGCCTGACTATAGAGTCACCTATGACTAGAGTGTTGGGTACGTTATGCCTTATGGGCTTTAGTTGAGTGGCACACTGAGTATGTGGACTATGTGTCATTTGGGTTGTGTTGGGGGGTGGAGGTTGCTTGCATTTCTGCTTTGGAGGTCTGTCTCTGTTGTTTGGGCAGATTAGTACAGAGAGCCTCCGTGAATGTAGGTGTGTGTTTTGTGGTTCTGTGTGTGTGTTTTGGTAGTGTAGGTTTTGAGGGACTATGTGATGAGTGTGGTGCGGTGCAAGTGTTTACCTTCTCCTCTTGACTGTCTATGCCTGTCTTTGGTAAAGAGAGCTTTGCTTCCAGTTTGGCTATATAAGTGCATCTCTCACAGGTCATAGTGTTAGGTGGTAGGAGGACAGGGTTGTCTGTGTACATGAGGCAATTGCTGCATTGTCTCAGGATGCCCAGATTCATCAGGTAGACAGGAGAAAACACCGGGAGCTGACCTTTAGACATGCCTGAATAGGTGCTTATTTATTAAGTACTAAAAACTGTTTTCCTCTAGACAAGTGAGGAAAGTTGAGTGCTGTAGTAATTTGTAACTTATTTAGTGCTTACAATGAGTTCTGAACAAGTGCTGAGATCAAAGAAACAGATGAGTGCTAAAACTAAAAAGCTGGCTAGTTGCAAGGGAAATTTTGAAAAACAGACTTTATGGCACCAGGAATAGTTTAACCCCAGTTAAGTGAGGGGGGGGGGGGCTTAGGAGCTCACAAACAGTCCTGGACACAGCAAATCCGTATCTGACCTGCCACAGGAAAGGGGGCGAAGCAAGCTTAGAATTTTTTTTTCCAGTAAAGTGGAAATGGAGAAAGCTGGAACAGAAAGTAATTCAACGTTAAGAATCTGAGTGGGTTGGCCTTCACAAATGTTCTCTATTAGATTGAGTGAACTAATGACACTAGACTGGGAGGAGTGTCACAGATCAAATAGACAGTATGGGCGGGCAACTGCAAAGCCACCAAGTATAAAACCACACAACGCTAGGGAGGGTGGGTGAGTGGGAAAAAATTACAGTTAATAAATCCAATATCACGGAAGCAGTCCACCAGCTGATGACCAAATCACTTTATTACAGGTACGAAAAGCAAATCACAGCAAACGTAAACGCTATTAAAATCCACAAATGCGTTTTCGTCTTCACAGACATGTAAGACTTCATCAAAAAATTACAGTTCCTAGCTGTAGCCACTAAATGAAAGTTTTAAACAGATCAAGGAGCAGACTAGAGAATGCTTTTAACAGACAAAAATGCACATAAAGGTTCGGATAGAGCAATCACAAACAGAAAATACAACTCTCAGTATGAAAAAGCAGTTTACAGTTAAGTAATGTTAAAACAGTTTAAAACAGTACATAAATGCAGTGAAACAATAAAAAAGCTTTATAACAGAGCAAAAATATAGTAGATCGACTGTATAGCACAATTATAAGCGTTTCAGAAGTTCAATTCAGTGAAATAAGTGTAAGAAATAACTTAGCCTGCTCTTGGAATCTTAAGGAAGGATCTTATCAACCATTTCTCTGAAACCTAGGCAGGAGCTGTTTCTGACGAGGTCTGTGACAATGTGGCTTCTCAGATAACCACCCTAGAGTCCATTTCCAACTCTTCCATGCATCTTATTTCTCATGCAATGGAAGGGGTGGCTAGAGCAGCAGGTGCAGGTATAGTCACCAGATGACATGCCTGGATGCACCTTTGCAACTTTGTGGACTCCTTTAAGGCTTCCTTCATGAATGCCCCCATAGAGGCCGCTTCTTTGTTTGGCCCTAAAGTGAAAGATATGCTGGCAAGGTGCAAACAAGATGGCAAAACCCTGTCTGCCATTGGTGTCAGACACTCCACTCCTCAGCAATTCTACTCTAGAAATCAGAGGAGTGGGAAAATGTGGCACAGGAAATCACAGGGCTCTTTCCAGGATGCATGTGCTGAGTTCTCCCCTAGAGGCCGCTTCTTTGTTTGGCCCTAAAGTGAAAGATATGCTGGCAAGGTGCAAACAAGATGGCAAGACCCTGTCTGCCATTGGTGTCAGACACTCCACTCCTCAGCGATTCTACCCCAGAAATCAGAGGAGTGGGAAAATGTGGCACAGGAAATCACAGGGCTCTTTCCAGGACGCATGTGCTGAGTTCTCCCCTAGAGGCAGAGGAGGAAACTCCAATGGAAGACACCCCTTTCGGGGCAGAGGAGGTCTGTGAAACCAGGGTTCCAGAATTGTACCATAAGTGCCTATCAGGGGAATTCCCACAGAGTCATCTGGTTGGTAGGTGTACACACATGCTATAGAGTCTCTGGCCAACCATACCAGCACTCCTGAAGTGCTGCCCGACTGCTCACCTCTGTAAGTGGTCGGCGATCATTTTTCCTTGTACCCTGCTGCCTGGCAAAATATAACCACTGATTCTTGGGTATAACAGGTAATATCCAGAGGCTATCACATCTCCTTCCATCTTTGTCCAGTTTCATCCAGAGTATTACCTGACATTCTACCCAGTCAAAGGGAAGCAGCAGCACATGAAATCCATAAGCTGCTACAAAAAAGAGTCATCCAGACGGTCCCCCAGACCGGATAGGATCAGGTTTTTACTCAAGGTTCTTTTTAGTGCCAAAAAAGACATGGGACTGGAGACCAATTCTGGATTTCAGTACATTGGACAAATTTGTAAAAACAGAGAAATTTTGGATGGTCACGGTTCAGTCTATCCTTCCTCCTCTGGAAGAAGACGATTAGATGTGCTCTGTGGAGCTTCAAGACGCATATTACCACACAAAAATGGACAAACACTCAAAAAGATACCTCCGCTTCCACATAGGAGCCTGTCACTACCAGTTTCGAGCTCTGCCCTTTGATCTCTCTACAGCCCCCAGGGTGTTCATAAAAATGCATGGCAGTGGTTATCGCTCACTTGTGACTTCAAGGATTCCAGGTGTTTCCATATCTAGATGACTGGCTCTTCACAGCCCCCACCAAGCATCTGCTGGCAGAAGCCCTGCAGTAAACTCTCTTAACAGCTCAAAGCCTGGGAATCACTATAAACTGGGACAAATCCAACACGACCCCAACTCAATTTTTGGAATTTATAGGGGTAATGTTGGACACGAGAAATTGCACAGCATCCCTTCCGGAACACAGGCTTCAGAGAATAAGGCAACAAGTTCAACTGCTGCTCTGTCACTACAAATCACCCACTCGATCTATAATCCAGCTCTTGGGGTCAATGGCAGCCTCGATTACCATTGTTCCTCTAGCAAGATTCCACATGAGGCTCCTTCAGTAGCTACTTCTCACTCAGTGGTACCCTCTACAACATCCATTGTCCTTTCAGATAAGTGTAACTCAGAGATGCAAGTAAGATTTACTCTGGTGGACATCTCCAAATCCCCAACAATGGTCTTGCCCCTTCAACCCCCATCAACTGATAGCCACGATGACCATGGACACCTCCCTCAAGGGGTGGGGGGTGGGGTTTATGTCAGGGAAACTCGGTCCAAGGCACCTGGTTGGAGACAGAGGCCTTTTTGCATATCAATGTCTGGGAGCTGAGGGCGGTGCTCCTAGCATTGCAAGCATTTAATTCCATCCTTCCATCAGGGACTATTGCGATCCAGATAACATGTCAGTGGTCTGGTATATCAACAAACAAGTGGGCACCAGATCTTACCCGTTATACCAAGTGACCTTGAGAATATGGCAATGGGCGATAGCTTACAACTGCTTTCTAATTACAATGCACATTCGTGAGAGCTCCAACGTGATAGCGGACAAATTGAGCAGGTGTATTCTACAGCCTCACGAGTGGTCCCTCAATTCTTTGATAGCAGCAAAAATCTTCAACCACTGGGGCCAGCCTTGCTGCAACCTATTTGCCTCCCCAACCAACTACAAGTGCAGCAACTATTTTGCCCTAATCACTGAGAGATGCTGTAGTCCACACTTGGCCCTCGGGTCTACTTTATGCTTATTTTATTTATTTTATTTATTTTACATTTGTTGAACAGGCTAGTCTAACTGGATATATGTCCATTTTCAGTAGAGGCCCGGGGAGAAAAGCTCCAGGCATCGGCAGTGACAAAGCATACAATATGTATCAATAGTAAAATGAGTTATAGTACATTGTTTAAATTGTAGGTGATAAACTTGTACAGAGTTCTTTAGTGTGTTTAAGCCACGATCAAATATAGAGAACAAACAAACAACATTGAGAGCTAAAAAAATATATGGAGATTCCAAAATTTTTTTTTTTTTTTTTTTGAAGAAATCTTTATTACAGGTAGGCAACATAGAACAGTGGAGTAGAGAAGCATTGGGAGAGCAAGAAGGGGAAATGAGATATCAGTCAGGGTTAGAGCAGGCAGACACCCCGGAGTGGAAAAGATGTGATAAGTAATCCAGTACCACCGAAACTGGGGCTGACAAGGGGTCTAATTGTTTATTCACTGCACATAGAGAGAACCTCTTCCCTCGTCTCCCAATTTCTGAAGAAAGCATGATAGTTGAAGAGCAAAGTGATCCTCATTGCTCCATATTGGCCTTGACAAGTCTAGTTTCCCTTCCTCTTGCCTCAGCTGCTAGATGAACCGTGGATCCTCAATCCATCACCAACTTTGATCTCCCATCCGCAGGGTCTGATTCACCCCAATCTAACAACCCTGAAGCTGACAACTTGGTTTCTCCACTTCCAATGATTGCCAGGCATGAAAACCTCTCATCCCCTGTGCACAATATTCTTATTGCATCTCATATATCGTCCATCAGACTAATCTATCTAAACAAACAACAGCAACCACCAAACGAGAAAAAGCAAAATGCAGCCTAAGGGTGATCCACAAGTTTATTCTATAACACATTTTCTTCCTCTAACGTCTCAGTCGTAGCCTTCAGGGAGTGAATCTATCTAAACAAATGGAAAAGGTTCTCTTTATGGGCAGTGAATAAACAATTAGACCCCTTGTCAGCCCCAGTTTCAGTGGTACTGGATTACTTATCACATCTTTTGCACTCTGGGGTGTCTGCCTTTACTATTCGCGTGCATTTAGCTGCCATCTCAGATTTTCATAATGGTTTCCAAGATTCTTCACTTATCTCACACAGACTCTGTAAGACGTTCTTGAAAGAGGTTATCCACTTAAAACTTCCCTTTAGAGAACTGGTACAGCCTTGGGATTTGGCATTGGTTCTACAAGCTCTAACAGCTCCCCCCTTTGACCCTGCATTTTCATGTAATCTAAAATATCTCTCTTGGAAAACTTTGTTTTTGATTGCAATCACATCGGCCAGATGCTTGTCGGAACTTCAAGCCTCATGTATCAAACCTCCCTATCTTATCTTCTATAAGGATAGGGTATCACTGAGAACTAATTTTTATTTTGCCAAAAGTGGTGTCAGAGCTGTCTGTCAACCAATCTATTGACCTTCTAGTGTTCTTTCCTAACCATTTTAACAAGGGAGAGTATTGCCTGCACTCCTTGGATGTTCATAGGCAAATATGATTTTATCTGGACAGAACAAAATCTACCCATAAATCAGACCAACTGTTTCTGGCTTTTTCTGGACCTAGACAAGGTCATCCTGTATCAAAAGTTACATTGGCTTAATGGTTGAGAAATTGTATTACCTTTATCTACAACAAAAACAATCTCACCTTGCCTCATAGAGTCAAAGCTCATTCTACAAGATCTATGGCAACTTCAGCAGCTATCCATGCTAAGGCTTCCCGCAATATTTGCTCAGCTGCAACTTGGCCAAACCTCATACCTTTATTCTTCATTACAAATTGGACTTGGCCTCCAGAGGTAGAGCTTTCTTTGGCTCCGTGGTGCTCAGGAATGTCCTTCCATGAGGGCCACCCAGGGATACAGGTAGCTGGGGACTCTATCCCATCAGTAAGGAATAAACGAAGATTAACAACATCAGATAAAGAAGTTATGTCTTACCATAACGTTCCATCTGTGTTGTTGATCTTTGTTCATTCATTACTCCCCACCCTCCGCCCCCCATCTGGAGGTTCTTGGTTGATCTCATGTACTACTTTATTGTAGGTCTGTTATGACCAGAGGTAGCCTCTACTTTTATCTGTCAACTTGCAAACTCAATCTGAGGTAACAGGGAGCAGAGCATTCTGGGTAGGACCTTGGCTCGAGAGTTTTTAGCTGATGCAAGCTTGATATTGGCCGGCTCGGTTCCCAGGACGGAACCGATAACCCATCAGTAATGAATGAATGAAGATCAACAACACAGATGGAACATTATGGTAAGACATAACTTCTTTTTTGCTGGGCATTTTAATACCTGTATACTGTCATGCAATGACAGGAATTTGCATCATTTCCAGGAATCCAATGCAAATGATCCATGTGGATTATCCAAATAATAGAACCCAAAACAGAAGAGTTATTCAGAAATGGATATTACAGCAGTGCTTCATGGCAGTGCATGCCCATTCTGAATGCTGGGATTCATGGTGTTCGTAGCAGAAGCCATTCTTGGAGTAGAAGCAGTGGTAACACAACACTGTGGGCTGGGAGCCACTGTTGGAACCAATGTCTGCAATGTTATGGGTTGCTACCATCCACATTAATGAAGGAGGTGCATACAGTGTCTAACATAACCAGCAGCTTGTGAGGAATGCCATAAGGGATCTGGCTGAATTGTGTCACCTACAAGCAAGAACAAGGTGAACGCATGATTTTCCACTCCTCCATATACAGAGGTATATCTAGCCTTAACCATCTCAGGTACAGGGACCTTTAAGTGACTTACAGGGGATATTTTAGAGATATCATAGGTGTCAGTCTCATGAATCCTAATCCATTTCTTGACATTTTGCTACAATGTGGGTAGGAGCGTATCTGGTCTCCCAGGAGAGCAGAAGACAGAACCAGCATCATGGAGGCTTTTTATGATGTATCTTATTTCCCTGAGGTCCTGAAAGCTGTAGCTTGTATATCTATCCCTATAAAATTTACACTTGGCCCAGAAGATTTGTGATACAGCAACAGGAAAGGCTTCCACTTTCTAAGCTTACAGCTGTTCTGTAATATCTGGGCATTATTTATAATGTGCTCATGTACCACCCAGGTAGTTTACACACATCAAACATTTGGCACACATCTGAATTGTACCATAAGTGCCTATCAGGGGAATTCCCACAGAGTCATCTGGTTGGTAGGTGTACACACATGCTATAGAGTCAGGTCTGTAAACAGGTACTATGCAAGTAGTGAGCAAGACACATATAATGTGTTGTTTGACTTAATTTGCAGGGAATGCTAGATATGCTATAGAGCTGTGTGCCATAACTCCCATATCCAGCCCCTAGATAATGCAGGAAATGGCACATAGCACAGTTCATACAGAAAAAGCAAAATATATTGGAGTATGTATTTGGACTACTGAAAGAACATATAAGTTCACTGGCTGGATGCCAGCAAAGAAGAAACTTAGACAGCCTGAAAGAAAATCTTAATGTAAGATTTTACGTCTATTGACAAAACTATTGTTGGTCCTTCTGAATGATGTAGGATTCTAAATCTGACAGACATAATGATTAGTTTATTGTAGTAAATCCTTGTTTTTATGTATATGTTGCTTTGAATATTTTCTGTAAACCATTTGTTGTTTGTTTACTTATTTTTGTAAATTATAATCTGTAGAACATGTGGAGCTTTTCTCCCCGGGCCTCTGCTGAAAAAGGGCTACTTAGCTCAGTCAGACAAACCCGGTCAACAAATGTAAAATAAATAAATAAAAGAAAATCAACTAGAAAAGGTGAAGAAAAAACACTGATTGGGAAGAATGCTGCAGCTGGCCAGCAAAAAAGCAGTTTAAGCTCCATCTTTTGTACAAGAAATAGCACCCAGTAATTTAGAGGAAAAAATAAATCAAATGTATTCAGAGCTGATTGAAATAAATGATACATTGAAGTAGGATATAACTCATATAGCAAAAGGCTGGAAAATGGAAGAAACTTTAAGCAACTATTCAGATGAACTGATAAAACTGTACAAATTAGTGGTCGAAATGAAGAAAAGACTTGCTGAGTATGAGACTTCTCAAGAGTAGCTGTTTCATAAAATGGTGGCATTAGGGGACAGAGCACCCAGAGAAAACCTGAGATTTTCTGCTGTACCATAGAAAGTGGAAGGAACAGACACTGTATTAATTTTATGAAAGCACAAATAAGCAGCTGGGCTTCTATTCTACAGCAAGATTTGTTAATTGAATGAGTGCATCGAGTGTATGCTCCAAATCTGTCAATGAGAAAGTAGCTAAGACCTGTATTAGTACAGAGGCAATCATACCATCAAAAAGACTTCATCTTGACAAAACTGTGGCAGACGTGTTTGTGGAAATGATTATTCAACGCACACCAGGCAGAAGTAAAATTTATCCCAGCAGTCAGGGAATGTCGAAAAGTAGGTGTGACATTCAAGCTGCTGTATCCACCTGTTGTCTTCAAAGTGTTTTTTCCTGGAGGATCATAGATATTTTTGATGGAGAATAATCTAAGGAGGAACTACAAAAGTTTGTCCATGAAAAAGTGAGCCAGAAAACAGAATGGTACTCTGCTTCCCATTCTTTTGAAAATACAGCTCATGGAGAGACTTTGCCAGTGAAAACATTTCCAGTGTTCCAAAGAAAAATGCTTGAGAGACAGAAAAAAGCATGAGTTGACTAGAGGAATGTAGAGTTCTTTGGACTTGAATCAGATTCTGGCCATGAGAGATGAACAGGAAAAAGACCAGCAACACTGAAATTATAAATGTGAGATTATAAAGCATCAGTCACATTTGTGAAATATGGCTTTAGAAGGAAAGGTGGCTGAGAAAGTTTGGACTTTTGTTAACTTTGTTAAACTTGTTGATGGACTTTAAAGCATATACCCTACTTAATGTAATTAATGTTTGGAAAGATACTAAAAAGAAGAAAAAGTAACTGTAAGTAAAACAGTTATAATTGGCAATACATTTTCTTACAGAATTGCAAATAATGTTCAAGAAAACATATCTTAAAATGTACCTGAATCCCTATTGCAGATAATACTAGCAGTCCTGTGTGAATGCATTCTTGCAATTGAATTCTGTTTCAAATCACTTTAAAAGATAATAACTTGTTCAAGTAATTTGCATTCCCTTTATGAAACCTTTAGCATTAAAACACTGCATAATATAACCCCCCCCCAAATATCACTATAACATTGTCTCTCTCAATATATGTGGATGAGGAGTATGTTACATTCATATGCACATTAATAGCCTGCAAGCTTCCTGTATTCATTAGTGCATATGTGGGTATGTGTACATGCAGGTGTGCATCTCATATCTAATTACCCATGCACAAATCTGCAAATGTCTTTTAAAATCAAATAGAAATAGTACAGTAAGCGCTTTCATGATAAAAATAATTTTTTCAGACCCTACTGTTTTATGAATTAAAGTTTGTATCATTACTGTTGCTGTGTTTTAGTGCTGTGTATCACTGCCCGTTATTAACTGTATTACTGTTTGGACTTATTTTTGTAAATGAACGTTGTCTATCCCAAGTATAAGGACATTTTGTAATTCTACTTATCTTTAAAATCACACAAAAAATTTTTGTATTTTAGAAACATCAACTTTTCACTGGCGTGCAATATGTATTTTCCTGTGCTTGAGAATTACAGAATCTAAAATAATACATTTATGTTATAAGCAAGTCTAACAACTGTGACAGTATTGCCTTTTATGGTAAACTACTCTACATATGAACTTAGCAGAACTTGTGGGGAAAAAAGTTATTAAAATCAAAGTCTCTCCTTGTGTGAAATAGACACCACAAATGTCTTTCTTTCTTTCATTCTGTCTTGTTGAGCTGGCAGCCTGAAAGTTTGAGGTCTGGTGAAGTGGAATGTAATGTTTATGCTGGCATTCTGTTTAACAGTTACTGAAAAAGTCTACAAAGGAAAAAAATGAAGTGGATTTATTTCTGTGCGTATCAACGTCTTTCTCTCTTTCTGCTTGCTGAATAAATAGCTATTAGTATCTCTTTCAGGAGCATCTGGATTTATGGCTTGCATGCTAAAAGCAAGTGGGATGCATTCTTTGCTTATTAAAAGTATGATGGATTGTTCTCTTGAAAAGTACTTGAGGAATGTAAATTTACAGCCACTGAAAAAATGCTTTGTTGAGCCTCTTGTGCAGTTCATCTTGGAAAGCAGTAAGTTTTTTAGAAACTGATGTACTATGCACAGTCACATGACCCAACTTTTCCTGAAAATTGATCTCAGTGCACTGTTTAATTTACTTCATTGAAAAGCGCTGTTACTAAAAATGTTTAACCATATGTATCTCAACTTATGGCACACAGTGAACTGGAAAAAAAGTCAAACCTTTGAAGTTAGTTGCCGTAATAGATGTAATGGCAAACCATCTCCTCTGTAGAACATGGTGGTTTAACAAATACTCTGAGAATCCTGAGAATTCATATTCATCAGTCTGTTTGTGCATTCTATCTGTTAGAGATTTGTGCTATGCACATAGCAGGTATTACCTCCTTGAATCCATACTAAACTGTATGGCACCCATTAATGCCTTCTGTGCTCAAAAAGTATTACTTTATTAGCTCATTAGCAATAGGAATACTCCCATTAAGAACTCCAGTAATACTTCCTTTAAGAACTTTATCAGCCATACAGAAAAAAATAAATAAATAAAATGCACTCACCATCAATGCATATGGAATATAGATAAACTGAATGTGTTACCAATTACTTTAATGTTATTTACTGCCTATAATGCAATCTTTCATGAACAAAGGTCCATCTGTGTTCACGTTCTTATCTTCCAACAAATTATCTGTCATAACTTTCAAAAGGTTCTGATGCAGTTCATTTTGTGAAGGTGCAAAAGGTCCATCAGAGCTGGATCCAAGGATGCCTTGTATGTCAGATGCAGATCTTGTCTCAGTAACCTGTAGGAGACAGAGTAGAGAGATAGGGCTTTAAGGTGATCTGTATAGGACAATGTGTTTAGAACTTGGAGTCTCCTGGTAAGGAACCTTTGTGGACATTCTTGCTGTTGTATATGTCGAAGAGGGCATTATACTCAATAATAGATATGATAAGGGACAAATAAAGGGGCACTATGACATCTTCAGACCTGGATGCCATGCCCATATGTATAAGTTGGGCGACAAAAAATTATTTTTTACTACCTTGGCCACATGTTGGTCAAAGGCCAGATTCCTGGCTACTGGGTTAGCTGTTAGTGGTGTCTTATTGATGGAGTAATTAGCCTGGGTGGCAGTTTTCCAAAAAAAGACACTAAAATGAATTTCTTTGCATTGAGTTTTAGTCAGTGACTTTGGAACCAGTCATTTGTCTGTGTTAGACCCTCTTGTAAGATGTTTGTGTCATGGAGGGAATCTACGACAGCTCCCAATTTGCAGTCTTTGGTGAACTTGGTTAGCCAAAGGCTGTAGACATTACCCTTTACCTGTGAGAAGTAGATGCCAAATAGAAACGGTCTCAGCATGAAGCCCTGAGGTACCCCACTGCTGGCCAGTTTCGTAGTGGAGGTGGTATCACCAATCCTGACTTCCTGGGTCCTGTGTGTGAGCCAGCTGGCAGTCCAGCAAGTTTTGCATGGGTTTATGCCAAGTTCAGTGAGTTTGTCAACTATACCTGAGTGAGGTATAAATATAAGTCCATTTTTTCAGCCATTCAGTTTTTGTGTTTCAGGCCTTGCTCTAGCAAGTTCCCAACATTTCAAATGGGTACATCATAATTGGGAATGCCAAACACCATCTAAGTATTAAAAAAGTGTAGGCCTGAAACTACTGGAACTACTGCTATACACATGGGGTCAAAGAGTGACAGTGCAGATCTGACAACAGCAATCTTGTCAACAAAAAAAAATTGCAAAATTCATTGAGAAATATAAAGTAGAGCATAGGTAATATGCTTTTTATATAGTCATCACTATGTTTTACCATCCTGCTTAATTTTCACTGATGTTTCTAGCTACATTTGGTTATTTTATAGTATATAGTATATTTTCAGCATTTCAGAAACTGTTCACTGTTAAGATAACATACTACATTTTAAGGAAGTAATACTGAATCCATATCATCTGATGCACCCTCGATTTGCTTTAGAAATCCATTACTTATGTCCACATGGACAAAGAACCCACAGCATTCCCAGAGCCATTCTCAACCACTGTTTGTATAACATAGAAATCACGCAGAATTTATATCCGAGTGGATCCTGCTACAAAAAAATACAGATATACTCTAAATCTCTTTGACATTAATTTTATGTTTATTTTACCTTATACATGACATCAGCCACATGGCACAAGGATGTGAAGATGCAAGCTCTTAATAGATTCCCAATTTAACTGTGGATTAAACACCAAAGAAACAGGGTCTTAGCTAATTTTATTTACTCCCAGAACTTGAGGACTATCCAGGTTGGATCAGACTTTGAATGGCTGCTAATCTTACTATTTCTGCCTTTTTATTTTTGCTCCTATTTTATTTTTCTACTGCTTTGCATATCATGTGCAATATATTTATTTCAGCCATTAGCAAGCCATCAAGGTCAACAGATGGCTTTACCATTGTTTTTTTTCCATATGCTTGTTATTGTGGCTATAATATATTATTTTATTTTATGGATCTTTATTATTTATTACTTTTTTTGCACTTGGACATTTTTGAACTATTTAACTAAGGTTGTGTAGTTAAATTTACCGGTTTATATCAGAACAATGAAAGCGCATATGTGCGACTACATAAAAGTCATCACATAATATGGGAAACCTATAAATAGCAAACAGCCATTCAAAAAAAATTAAAATTAAAAATCATTATCAGGTGGGGGGCTTTGCCCCCTCACACCCCCCAACATGGGGGGCTGTGCCCCCCACACACCCCCTAACAAAATATAACAACTCCAAGATCGCTCTATAGCGAAGGAAAGGGCAACTCCATGTAGTTGGCCAACTACCTCCTTGCCCTGTGACATATTCATCGACTCGCTTAAATGCGGTTTGATGACTTGGTGTCACTCTTTACGTGTTCGGTCAAAAGCAGTTTGCATTTTAATTTAGGTTCTTTTTGTGTGTTTATCAGAATGGTTATTTTTTTATTTTTTATATCCATTCGTGCAATCCTCATGCATGGTGCCTTTTTTGTTTTACACAAGTGGTTTGCTGCTTCGCATTACTGTTCTAGTTACTTACCCCCCATCACTCTTTGACTGGACAATGCTCATCACCTCTTTCCATTCTTCCCTACCCTTTTCTCACAACCTTCTCATTTTCTTATGCTTTATACTTCTATTACTGTGACTAGACGTCGTCTGTCCAGTTCCTCATGGCACTTACTCCTTGTTTTCCAGTTTTTGACTATTACACACTGCGTCTATTGCCACTAGTTTTATTGCCTGTATTTATTTTTCCTGCCACTCCCTTCATTTCCTATACCCTACATGCAAAATACTCAGGATTTTTGTTCCTCTTTTCCATAGATCCTCTTTCAGATTTCCAGGGTTTCTGTCCAGATCTTTTGTGCCCAGGTACACTTCCAGAACATGTTTCATGCCTGCTCCTTCTGTCATGCATCTTTAGCATCTTGAATTTCTTTTTCTTCTTTCTTTATATGTTTTTTTCTGTGTGAGATACAATCTTTGCAGCAGCTTTAATATCTGATCTCCTATCCCGTGCATTTTCTGCATCTCTGATGTTATTTTAAGAACTTTTTGCTATTCAGCTTCTCCCACTCTACCACCCCTTTTACTTCTCCAATACTTTCCTTATGTCTTTCTTTGTGTCTTGCTGTACTCCCCCCACAGATTTTCGTAAATAATTCTGCTTTTGCCTTTACTTTATTTCCCCATTTCCCCCATGGGGCTGTTCCTTCCCTTCTATCCTTATTTTTCTTTCTACAGGTTTCTGCTCCAGCCATTTTTTTCTCAATCTGGTGTATGTCCAGCATTCATTTTATGTTAATCTAAATTCATTTATTAATTCCTGCAGGGGTTTCGATGGTGTCTGTTCTCCTTACCATTTTTTGTTAGCTGCTGCTCTCTTTTTATCACCCATTCCATTTTCTGCTTGTTTCTGCCCTACAAAAGTGAGCCATCATCCTTCCTTGCCCCATTTTTTAGTGGTCCTCATTCCTTCTTTCATATTTTCCCTCTATTCTATGTGCCCTATCTTCTCTCACCTTTTGGTTTAACCCTTACTTTCTATTCACCTTGGTATGTTATGTGCTAAAGCCTGTAGGGGTATATCTGGGATTCCCCAGCTCCTCTTTTTCCTACTCTGTCTTTGCTTGTTTATGAGACCCTACTACCTCTCCCTTTCTCTATCCAACTTTCAGTGTCCTTCTGTAACTGTAGTATTTGGTTCTACTTTGGGTTCACTGGTAGATTTCTTACCGCAGACACTGTAAATAGGAGAATAATAATTTTATTCAGATTCATTCTACCCAACTATGTGTATGTTCTAAGTCCTTCCCTCTGCAGTATTCCCCACATTTTCTATCTTCATTTCTTCTGGTTCTTTTGTATTATATCACTTAATGTGTGCCATACTTATATTCATGGATATTTGGGGCATTTCCTCTTCTGAATGTGCCCCACTCTTTGCTTTCCTTTTTCTCCTCCAGTGCTGATCAGCACTGTCTTTTTCTGGTTGCATCTAAGCCCTTTGTTCCTTTAAAGATTCCACTCCAAATATCTTAGTCATAGGAGACTCCATAGTGAGAGACACAGATGTCCTCCTAACCAGGCTGAACAAGGAAAAAACACTTAGATGTCTTTCTGGTGCCAGGATTTGTCAGATCATGCAGGCACTCAAGTCTCTCTGATTATGTGTCACAGGCAGGTATTTCCCTAGCATTGAACAGCATATTATCCTCGCCTAGGATGATACCACAATATAAACAGATAAATCATTGACTTCAATACATGGCTTAGTTTTTCATGTCATTCTAAGGGGATCCAGTCTCTGTCAGTCTGGGATGACATGATCGGTAGACCTTGATGCTTTGCCAGAGATGGTCTTCATCTGTCACACCTGGGATTTTGGCTACTGGCAAAGGCTCTTGCCACCCCCAGTGCCTTTTTTTAGGCAGTATCACAAGGACAAAATTCCCAACTCAAAAATTTCATCAAAAAACAATCTCAAGGTTATTTATTTATTTTTTATTTTTACAATTGCTGACTGAGACAGTCTGACTGGGTGGTTACCCCTTTTTCAGCAGAGGCCCGGGGGAAAAGCCCCAAGATACAATGCAACTTATAGTTGAAATATAGTAAGATGAAAATGTACATACATCTAAGTTAAACTGGTATTATCATAAATAACTATACAGATTCAGACATTTGAAATACACATAGTACATCAGTAAAAAAACGCTACAAAATTGGGAGGATACACACATAGACTTTACATATAAAGAAGGCATTTGTATGTAGTGCAATTTTGTTGACTGGCATTAATAAAGATTATTTTCCAAGTATAGCTGAAAGAGTTAAGTAATATTATTTAAGAGAGTTAGTGTTATTTTAGTCAAAGGAAGTATTAGAAGATAGTAGGTGAAATACATGAAAGTGACTTCGTAGGAGAGTGATTAAGTGTAAGTTTAGTTTGGTAGTAATTAGGAGAACTAGGAAAAATAGTATTATTCAGCCGGGATTAAGACAGGAGCAGAGCCATGATTTTGCTAGCTGGGTCTTGAGAAGTGTTTTAAATGTATGGGGATTCGCAGTGGATAGTATTGGCTGAGGGGTCCTGTTCCATATTCTAGAGATACTACTGGAGAAAAGAGAGTCTCCGTGGAAGTTATTAGATTTAGTTACTTGTAGAAGGAGCTTATCAGAGGATCTGAGTTGTCTGGTGTTAGACTGGATTTTAAGTAGGTTTTGAAGAGCTTGACATTTTTCAGGTTGCTTTATTATCAGTTGTGAGTTGGGTGAATATAAGGTGGTTGGGTAGTTCTAGCCAGTTCAGATTCTGTAGTGCAGTACAGTGGTACTCTCTATAAGGGGACTTGTTAGCGAATTGGGCAATTTTATTATAGCATGCTTCGTTTGGTTAGCTCAATTTTTTTCAGGTTGGTGAAAATGGTGGAGGAATATAGGAGGGGAGATAGTAAATGAATCCTAGCAAAAGATTGCCTTGAGAAATCTGTAAGATAGGGTTTTGCTCTATATAGGGAGCCAAGCTTGATATGAACATTTTTAATGATGGTTACCCCGTTTATCAAATTTGAGGTTATTGTCAGTTGTGATACCCAGTAGTTTGGTATGCGATACTGGCTCAATCTTAGTGTTATATGAGGAGTAGATATGGAAAGATTTATCCTGGTTTGAGGCATCGTTGTTTATGAATAGTATTAGTTTTGTTTTGTTGGGGTTGAGTATTAACTGTGAGCTGGCAAACCATGATTCTGTAGCAGTGAAAGAGAGCTGTTTTTTTTTTTTTTTTTGTGAAGTTTAGAGAGGGAGGCTGCTGCACAGATAACTATGGAGTCATCTGCATATTACATTATTTTTGCTGATTCTGTTGCGGAATAGAGTTTATTTGTGAAAATCTTAAATAATAAAGGACCTAGTATTGAACCTTGTGGTACACCTAGTGTAAGTGGTAATGTAGGAGAGTATTCATTGTGCCATTTTATGGCTTGTTGTCTGTCTGATAGTCTAGGAACCACTGAAGAGCAGAGTGACTTAGTTCAAATGATAGGAGTTCTTGTAAGAGCTTTTGGTGTGAGACTGTATCAAATGCTTTAGACATGTCTAGGAATATTGAGGAGACTAGTTGACTATTGTTTCTAAAGCAGTTAATGGTGTTTGTAGAACTTAGGAGTGCTGTGATGGTGCTATGACTAGGTTGAAAACCATGTCGTCTGTGGGTTAGGAGATTGTTGGAGATAATGTGATTCATTAGTTGTGAATGGATACATGTTTCTAAGACCCTGGATAGTGGTGAGAGAATTGTGATAGGTCTGTAATTAGCAAGGTCGGTGTTGGTTCCCCCGTTGTGTAGTGGCATAATATAGGAGGTTTTCCAGATAGTGGGTACATGCTGTTTGGTTACAGAGTGATTGATTAGTATTGATATTGGCTAGGCTATGGCTTCTGCTGATAGCTTTAGGTAGTTAGCAGGTAGGTTGTCAGCCCTGAGGGTGGTATGTTTCAGTTTGCTAAGCATTCTTATTGAGCTTGGTGGTACTGTTTTAAATGGAAAGCTGCTGATTAAATTATGGGATTCTGAGGGAATTTTTAGTGGGGTAGTATTTGTTTTGGTAAGTTTTAGGATGGAGCTAGTGAAATAGTTATTAAATTTGGTTGCAATGCCTTCTTGGGTATTTGTGATAGAGGGAGTTGGAGTGACAGATTGTCCTTGCTGTAGTAATTGGTTAATCTTCTTCTTCTTTCAACTTTTCCCAGTTAGTGGTCGCCAGAGAGTATCACCTGTCCGCTCATGATTAGTAGTGGAGTTTTACAGTGTCGAGTTGCCAGCCCAGTGCCCAACCTTCCACAGCACACGCACACACTCACGCCCAGGGCCAATTTAGAGTGTCCAGTCCACCTAAAGTATGTCTTTGGGATGTGGGAGGAAACCGGAGCACCTGGAGGAAACCCACACAACCACAGGGAGGACATGTAGACTCCACACAGAAGGCACCCCAGCCAAGGATCAAACTGGAGAACCTCTTGCTGTGAGGCAACAATGCTAACTGCTGCACCACAGTGGCCGCCCTAGTAATTGGTTAAGACATGCCCATGGTACTTCTGTTGTGCTGTTATATAATAGGATTTTTTATCACTTTTTACCTGTTTCTTTTACTTGTTTCTGAGTTGGATGTTGTTATTTATAGAGTTATTGGGTTTTTATCAACATGGTATTTTGCCCAGGCTTTATCTCTAGTTTTAAGGAGTAGTCTAGTGTCTTTTGTTTGCCAGGGGGCGTAGTTTGCTTTAGTTCTTATGGTTCTTAGTGGGGGTTGACTATTGAGTATGGACAGGAAACTATCATAAAAATGCAGTGTCAATTGGTAGTGGTAGGAATATCAGAGGGGACCAGTCACAATGTTTTAGGGCACGTATGAAATTTTGAGTGGAGAAATGTTTTTTGTTATGTATCTGTTTAAAGGTAGTTGTTTTAGGGGATGTGAGGTTTCCCAGAGAAGGTATGATGGTAGATGATCACTTAAACTATAGAGGAGATATCCTGACAGACTAGCAAGTGAAGGTTTGTTGGTTAAGATCCAGTCAAGAATTGAGTATCTATTAGATTTTTTGTCTATACGAGCTGGAGTTGTTATTAATTGTGAGAAGCCTTGTAGGTTTATGAAGTTTGTGGGATTTTCAGATGTACGTGTTGACCAATCTAGATTAAAGTCTCCCATGATAATGGTTTCTTGGGAGAAGGTAGAAGATATCTAATGTAGGATATCCAAAATTAAGATGGGTTCATTATTGGGGGGAATGTAGATTGCTATTATGATTATGGATTTATTGGGGTTTAGTTCCAGTCTGGAGAATAATATCTCTGTGTTATTGAACTTTGGTGGGTGTGGGTCTAGATAGTGGACTTTTAGAGAGTTTTTATACAGAATTGCTACACCTCCACCACACTTGTCAAGTCTGTCCAATCTATGGATGTCATAGCCTTGTGGAAGAATCTCATTGTTACATATTTCAGGATTAAGCCAGGTTTCTCTTATGGTCGCTATGTGGGGAGAGTAGGGGGAGAGGGTTGCATGTAGTTCATGTATTTTGTTTGATAAACTTCTTACATTCATGTTTAGTAGTAGTAGGTTTGACTTTGTTTGGATTGGGTGACTGTAAGTATTACTGTTTATGGAAGGTGATATAATTGGTTGAAGTGGGTATATGCTGGGTCCCGGGTTTGGGTGAATGTCATCACTGAGCTTAATGAGAGATATTATTTGTGTTAGTGTGATTGGGTATTTAAGTGTTATTTTCAGTTCTCTGAATATGGGCCAGGGTTGGAAGTGATAAGGTTATGCTGATAAACGCTAGGAGTCTTAGCATGAAACTGCACCCACTGGAAGCAGTCATCACCGTAGAAGACGTTGACATCTGTGCAGTCACAGAAACCTGGTTCAAGGCAGTGGAGAGCACCCCAGCCATACCTGGTTACACCTCCTACCACATGTTCAGACCACAAATGACAGGTGTGAAAACTAAAGGAGGCAGTGTATCAATATTCATTAGAGATAAATACACCTCCAGATTGGTTAAACAGTATGATTCCCTGGAGACACTTCAGGTGCAGCTAACTGTTCTTAGGACACCTATTCAAGTCATTGTCAGTTACAGAACCCCCTCCATGAATCAAGACACCCACTCTGCCTACTTGGATCTACTGGAATTCATCAAGATACACACAAACACCATGGTTCTGGGTGATTTTAATTACCAGTCCATTGAGTGGGTAAATTACACATGCTCAAACTCACTTACACAAACGTTCCTTGAGTTCATTATCTCAACGTCTTGGACCAGCTGGTGGACACCCAACTAGGGGTGCCACCATCTTGGATCTGGTGCTTACCAGTATGGGAGACTGCTGTAGCACCCCCACTATGAAGTCTTCCATTGCCAGATCTGATCACAAATCAGTCTCATTTGAAGTAAGTATCACACCGGACCCCCGCCCCCCCAGCAGCAACTAAACTAAAACAATGTCTCTAAAGCAGATTATATCCTTCTAAGGGATGGTATAAATAGCTTCACTACACCTCCTCCTCAGATGTAACTGGCAACTATGCTGAGTCTTACATCAATGCTTTTTAAAAACACATGTATAACTGCATTGATGTGGCTGTACCTGACAGGACCAAAACAAGCTCTTCAAGGAAGAGAAACCTGCCTGGTGGACAACTGCCATTAACAGGCTTTACAGTAAGAGTCAGAAATTGTTGTGCAAATGTAAGAGGGAGCATGTCCTAAACTGGAAGCACTTCCTCCTCAGCTTAAACAAGCAAATAAGACTTCTGTTAAGTCTTCCAAAGCAAACTACAAATCCAAATTAACATCCTCAACTAAGGGCAACAATAAGGCGTTCTTTAGTTACATCTGTAGCCTAAAAGGTAAGACCCAGATATGCACCAAATTGGTAGTTAAGGATACCACATACAATGAGGCTGTGGACATAGCAAACTTGTTAACCAACAGGTTCTGTGAAAACTTCACTCCCCTGTCTGCACCACACATACCCCATGACATTCCTTCCACCAGTCCCCCACATTATATCTCTAAAGAGCAGCTCGTAAATGCCGTCTCTAAGGCCAAAAACATAGCATCTATGGGACCTGATAACATCCCTGGCTGTGCCCTACATGGGCTCCAACAAGAATTACAACACTGTTGGGTACTCTTTTCAATCATATTCTAAGCACCAGCTTCATCCCAGCTGAATGGAAATTGGCCACTGTTATCTCCTTGCACAAGGGTGGGGCTTCCACTGACCTCGGGAACTATAGACCTGTTAGCCTGACTAGCCTTATCTGCAAGGACAAGGAGTGAATCATTATAAAACTTATCAACAAAGATATAGGTAATCTCCAAACACTTGACCCTACTCAGTTTGGATTTGTCAAAGGGAGATCATGCCTGTTAAACCTGGTGGACTTCTTCAAGACAGTCACCAGAGCCCTGGACGAGGGGAAAACTGTACATACAGCTTACCTACACTTGGCCAATGCTTTTGACACTATTTCCCACTCAGACATTACTGACAAACTCACACATCTAGGTATCAACCCTTATATCATTAGGTAGGTTGCTAACTGGCTCTCCGATAGAACCCATACAGTCAAATAGGGGAATCCATGTCAAACAGCAGACCGGTAACCAGTGGTGTTCCACAGGGATCATTCCTGGGACCACTACTGTTCAGAATCTATTTCTCTGAAGTACAAGCAAAACCTAAAGGTCTGTGGCTGACAAAGTTTGCTGACGACTTTAAACCAGGAGCAGTCATAGAATCTCTAAACAATGACAACATCCTACAAGAGGGTCTTACGCAGACAAATGACTGGTGCCAAAGTCACAGCCTTAAACTCAGTGCAAAAAATGTATTATCATCCCTTTTGGTAAGAGCGATGTTCTTGCTAACTACCACATCAATAGAAACTCCCTAAGCATGAACTCAATAGTGAGAGACCTGGGCACACAGGTCAACAGCAGCCATACCTTTGATCACCATTTCTCCACAGTGGTCAGAAGGGCATTCTATATTGTTCATCTAATAAGTAAGGGCATTGCCTCCAGAAAAAAAGAAATTATAACCTCTCTGTAATCTTCCCTTATTAGGCCAATAATTGAGTACAATCCCCTTTTGGTATACACTTTTCCAAGCACCTGTAGCAATTGGAGAGACCACAAAAGTTCCTCACTAGGAGAATTCAAGGTATTCTGCATCTGTCCTATGTGGATCAACTCACTTTACTCTGTTTCATGCAGACTACTCAGAAGTGATCTCTACCTTGCGTATAAGGCAATATCTGACTCTGCTTTATTGGAAATGCTGCATATCCATAAGTCCGATGGCTCACAGTTTACTTGCTCTAAAGATGTTAACCTGGTGTGTAACATTAATAGAACCTGCTGGAGAAACAGGTTTGTTTCCCATAGGTTACCACACCTGTAGAACAGACTCCTACTTCATGTCAAACAGAGCATCTCATTGTCTCTTTTCAAACACAATCTGGACGATTGGATGGGTAACCATAAATTCACCATGGGGGTTCCACTTGTGTCTCTCCTGAACAGGGGCAATAGGTGATGATCATGGAAACAAGGGCAGAACTTGGCTAGGTTTGAAAGGGCCCTAGGGCCATTAGCCTAGTAACTTCCTATGATCCTGTGATAAAAATATTATTTCCTCTGTGGGCATTTCAACATTCTTTGATATAACCATGCAGTCATCTTCTGGGTGCATTAGAAACCCTGACTCTTCTTCTAATTTTCCCTCCAGCTATGCTAATGTTTTTCTCATTGCCAACTCTTGTAAAACTAGTGTGTAGAGATCTGGAGAGAGAAAATACCCCTGTGTGGTCCTTCTTCCCACTTTTAGTGCTTTGGAAACTTCTGATTACTATTGTCTCTATTTGGAAACTGTCTTCATCGGTCTTATACATTTCCCCATGTGTTGTTTTTTTTCTAGATTTTCCAGACCAATTCCATTCTGACTGTGTTGAAACACTATTTTTGTCAAAAAGACCACTCCCTCCTTTGTTCCCCCCTTTTGCTATTCTCTTTACATAAACTCTGTTAGGGCCCAGCAATTCATTGCTGCTTTTCTTCATTTCACAAAACCATTCTGCCCCTCCTATATTCAGCCGAATCTCACACAGTCTTCTTTCTAGCATTTTGCCACCACCTTGATGTCTTGGTTTATTAAGGAGATTGGTTTGTAATCTCTTCTGTACTGTCTCCACCTTTTTGGGACCAGTGCCACTATGGCTCTTCTCATTGTGTCTCTTATCTCCCTTACTTCCCTTATCCTTTCACACTCCTCCTCCTTTATAACTGTCTACATAACCTTTCTGTCACACCTGTCAACTCTATGTGGTATCCATATGGGCTCCCACCCTTTCTGTCTTTCATTGCCATTACTTGCCTCTTTGATCTCCTCCATCATGAATTTTACATTAATTTCTTCTTGTGTATTCCTTCTACGTGATACCCCTGTCCTCTATCTCAAACATCTCAATGAACTTTTAATTTTCTCTTCTCCTCTTCCTGGTATATTTGTTGGTAGTATTCATAAAGGCTTCTTTAACCCTGCTGTCCTCCTCTATGATCTCTTGCTCTTTTCCCGTAATGCATGGTATACCTGTCTCACCTTTTCCTTTTTTATACTTCATTGCTAGATGTTTTTCCATTTCCTCACCTGTTACCCACCAGTAGTCTTTCCAGAACCATTGCTGTACTTCCTCTGCAGCTGTTACCTTCTAGTTCAGTTTTTATCACTGCTTCCTCTGTTCTTAGTGTTTCTCTGTCTATACCATTTCCACATTTCTATACCATTTCCACATTTCCTTTTCTATCCTGCTCAGTTATCCTTCCAGTTATATTTCCTTATCTTGCCTTCTTTTCCACCCACCCTCCCTCATAATTTTCCCCTAACTGCAGCTTTGATTCCATTCCCACCTGTATTTCCCCAATTCTGTTTTGTCTATAATATTCTCCTACATTATCTTCTCTGTCAGTTTATGTAATTGTTCCTTCCTTTCCTGATCTTTCCACATGTAGCTCACCCATCTCCATCCTAACCCCTCCTCCTGATTCCTCTCTGTCCTTATTGTTATTGCTACAACTGCATGGTCTGATATGGGCGGCGCAGTGGTGCAGCGGTTAATGCTGTCGCCTCACAGCAAGAGGTTCTCCGGTTCGATTCTCGGCTGGGTGCCTTCTGTGTGGAGTTTGCATGTTCTCCCTGCGTTTGCGTGGGTTTCCTCCGGGCACTCCGGTTTCCTCCCACATTCTAAAGACATGCTTCTGGAGCATTTCTCCCTGGGCCTCTGCTGAAAACAGGATCTGTGGAACCTAGTCGGACATTCCCGGTCAACAAATGTTAAATAATAAATAATAACAATAAAATAATATGTATCTTTCATCCATCATTTTTAGAGTTTCCTCTTTCCCTTAGTATCTTCTCCAATCTACTGGATTGAATCAAGCAGTTTCTCATTAATATGTACACCTTCTTTTCGGAGTGTGTTTCCCTCCATATATCCTTCCACTCTCCTGCTTTTTATGTTCCTTTCCAAGTCTCTTTTCATCTTTATACTGTACTTTCTGTTGCCAAACAGCCTGTTTTTATTGAGATCTACTGTGATGTTGAAGTTCTGTCTGGTGGTTTTCTCTCCATCCTTTTTTTTATATCATTCCATTCTTCAAAGAACCTGCTGTAAAGGTCTTCTGTATCATTGGGCATACAGGTCTCCTGTTTTCCACTTCCTTAATTCATTCTTCCTTGCCAAATGATCCATCTTCCCAATTTTCTGCTGTCTTTCAGTCACTACATATAATCCCTTTCTGAAAGGGATGGCCACTCCCTTCATGCCTCCCCCTTCTTTATTGTATGTTTCTCCCTTGGGGTACCATAGGACCGCTATCGCTTATACGTTTAATTTTGTCTCCTGGAGAATCCTACTCATTCTGATGTGTACTTTATTTTTTTAATTTTGATTGGGTATATAACCTTCCTATGATCCAGGTTACCACTTTCAATATGTGTTCAATCTTTTGTATTCTCTTTGGTTTTGTATCCCCCACCCTCCTTCATTAAATATTTTTGAATGGCTGTCTTCTACTGGGTTTCCTTGCCAAGCTGGACCTTCTGTCCTTTGGTCTTCTCCTACATTTGCCTGCCCCCCCACACACAGAGTTGAGTTTGCACCCTCCAGCCTGCAATTTGATTGCTTCAGGACTTGGGCCATTTACCTTGTCTTTTTTTCTCCAGTTCTCTCTAGGTCATGTCATTCCCGCTTTTACTTCTCTATGATTGCTGTATATCTGCTGTTTGCTTCCCATGTTTCTTTCCATGTGATCCTACTTTTATGACATTTTCATGCATTCCATTAAACTTTGCTGTAATACATTGCAGTCAAACCTATGTCTTGTGTTTCCATAATTATTCCTTTCTCTGCTTCCCCCATTTCTCATTCACATGTACTACAACACTTTTGCCTACTGCTTTAATGAGAAGGCTTAGTTTTATATGAAAATAACATACATTATAAAATACAATGCATCACAGGAAAGACCATGTAACAACAATCTGCCTATTAGTGACCCTCCCTTTACGCACTACCTTTCTGTTACTTCCAGAGAACAGTGCATTAAAAAATTCTTACTTTTGAATAGTGCCCCATATTCACAGATCTAATTATTTTCAGTCTCATTTACCATCTTTTGTCCTGTCATTTCTGCGACTTTAATCTCTCAATTCTTTTGACATGTACTCTTGACCCAGTGCATGCGTATGATGGAATTTACTGAGCACATCCTGCCATTTTCTCTTGCACTGACTCTCATTTCTCCTCTCATCTCTCCCTGTATGACCAATCTGTCCATTTCTTGATCGCTTCCCTCCTCTTAGTCGCCTCTTCTGACCAGATTTGGCTTAAAACTCCATTTTGCTTTTATTTTTTCCCCTTCTCCCTTGACCAGCCTAGGCTACTCAGGCCCTCCAAGGGTCCAGTACTAGGCATCCAAATCCCCTGAGGCTTCAGTTGCACTGTTTCCTATGTTCTTCTGCTGCTTGTAGCTCAGTCCCCTTTTCTTCACGTTGCTATACGGACTCTCCTAGTATGTAGTTTTCTGCTTATACCAATTTCTTGTTCTTCTTACTGTATCTTTTCTGTGCACTCCCCTTATATTTCCTCTGTTTTATTTATTTAGTTAAATTTGATAACCAGGTAACTGGATTAATCAGCAGACCCTTTTCAGCTACAAGCAGGGGACTATGGTGCAGGATACAAACAAAAAGTTGTACACAAAATAGAGAATACAAAGAATATACATAGTACAGTACCAAAGCAGAGGCAATACTGTGTTATTTACAATTATAAATGCAAGTAATATTATTATTTACAGTATGTACAATTAAGGTCGGCAGTCTACTAGTGATCATTTGTTAAAAGTATATCTTTGCGAGAAAGAAGTGATTACAGTATTAATTGAAAGGACTAGCCACTGTTACAAAAGCAAGAGCATTGGTTGGCCTTAAACAGCTGTTTTTTAGTTTGTTTCTAAATAACTGAAGTGCCTCTTTCTGCCTCACATCTGCAGATAGTCAATTCTAAACAGCTGGGTCTAGCCTAGCGATAACTCTTTCTCATGTCTAGATTTTAGAATGGGTCATAATAAGGTTAATACCATCTTCTTGGCTGTCTCTAAGCATATAGTTAGGCTGCTTAATTTGTAATTTTATTTTCAGGATGACAGCAGCATCCGCGGTGGTGCAGCCGTAGCGTTGTTACCTCACAGCAAGAGGTTCTCCCATTCAGTTCTCGGCTGGAGTGCGGGGAGTGCCTTCTGTGTGCAGTCTGCATGTCCTCCCCGCAGTTGGGTTGGCGTTCAAAAGACATGCATAAATGGGCGTGCCTTCGTTGAAGGTTGGACGTCGAGCTGGCACCTCGGTGTTCGTGAAAATCTACTGCCATTCATTAGTGGACCAGAGTTCTGCTGTGGTGACCCCTAACCAGGAAAAGCCGAAAGACAACAACATTTTCAGGATGACAGCATCCCATTTTTATAGGTTGTAGATTTGATGTCTTGGAAGAAATTTGGCCCTGTCACTTACAGATAGTTACATCACTGCAGAAGTTGGCAGTGATAAGGTCAGGGTTCTGCAAGAACTAATCTGCTGAGTTTGTTTATAGCAGTTTGTATTTTACATGCGTTTGATTGGGACTGTAAGGTTACAAGAGGGAGCTCATATCTGATTTTTGTACTGAGCACATTTTAGCTAAGGCATTACAAATGGGGGTTAGGATAGTTGAGATTCTATAGCATTATTTCAGTTGGTGGAGTGTTTTGCTAATAATATTGTCAGTATACTTGGACAATCAGCTAGCAGAGTACTAGGTGATCCCTAGGTACGTCTGCTCTATCTAGTTCTGTTAGTAGTTTTAGTGGGCTGCAGTTTGTATCGGTGCTATTTAGATATGTGGATTTAGGGAGTTTTTTGCAGGTTGATAAATATCATGTTAGACTTCAGAGGATTGATTAGGAACATATTTTCATTTGTACAATGACATAAATCTCCAAAGCTAGTTTCTGTTGAAGGGTCAAGGTGTGCTTATATGATTCAAGTAATTAAGATTTCAAGTGAATAAAGGACCGAATTGAGTTGGGGCAGTTCAGTGGCTATATCATTAATGAATAAGTGTACTTAGAATGTTCTGTTTTGGATGTAACTTTGATCTTTTTGTACTTGGGCCAAAACTGAATTTGGTTAAGTTTGTAAAGGACCAGGTTATGATACATTGTTTTGAATACTCTTGTCATAGCAATGATCATACCGGTCTGTTAGTCTTGAATCTTTTCACATTGGTAATACTTATGTCAGTGGCTATGTATAAAGCTGTCATTGGTACTGAAAGAATTTCTGAAACAATGCTGTTTAGCATAAAGATCTCTGTATTTGTTTGTGTGATCCCAGAACTGATTGCATGTAAGTTTTTAAAAGATCTGTGTAATAGGGCACACATTTGCTATAGAGTTATAATCTTTATATTTTTTAGAGTTTGCTATTTTGGGGAGGGGAGTGATGTGTGAATGCTTAAAGACTGGTGGGAAATAGAAGTGGTTAAGGACAGGTTGAATACCTGACTGAGAGGTACTACTATGTAGGGAGCTGACATTTTCATGAAGGTGGGGTGCAGTTTTGAGAGCTTAGAGATGTCCTGTTCCTTTATATTGAAAATCGCTGTTCTTTAACAGTCTTCTTCTTCTTCTTTCGGCTTTTCCCGGTTAGGGGTCACCACAGCGGATCACCTTGTCCGCACATTGAATGGCAGTGGAGTTTTACGGTGTCGAGTTGCCAGCCCGGCGCCCAACCTTCCCCAGAAGGCACACTCACACGCACACCTAGGGCCAATTTAGAGTGTCCAATCCACCTGCAGCATGTCTTTGGGATGTGGGAGGAAACCGGAGCACCCGGAGGAAACCCACGCGACCACAGGGAGGACATGCAGACTCCGCACAGAAGGCACCCCAGCCGAGGATCAAACCGGAGAACCTCTTGCTGTGAGGCAGCAATGCTAACCACTGCACCACCGTGGCCGCCCTAACTGTTCTTTAACAGTAAGTTTTGTAAATAAAAATGTTTGGCTGTAAGCTGCTAAGGTATACAGCTGGGTGGGTAGAATATGTGAGTCTTGCATTGTACTGTCAGTTGGTTGGGGGATTTGAAGATGAGCAATGTCTTTGGCTAAGTCATTAATAGTGTCTATTATGACGTTTCTGTAATCTTTATAAAAGTTAAGGCTTCCTTTTCTATTATTGGCAGATTTTGTAGAATAAGTAATGCTGTCTTTTAAAGATTTTAGCTCTTTCCTGAAGGGTTTTGGGCTAGAGTCCAGTACTTTCTGTATGTCAGTCTTTAAGAAAGGAGGCCTTTGCTGCATTGGTAGTAATTCTGGCTCTTTTCTTGAGGTGGTTGTATCGCTCATGTGGTTGGTTGCTTGAGGGCTGCCATTTCCATTCATTCCAGGCTGAATCCTTGGATTTAAATAGTTGTTTTAGTTGCTGTAAAAGTCAAGGATACTTCTGCCCCCTTAACCTGCTTTTTAAAATTGGGAAGATGGAGTCTCAAAGGAGATAGTACAAGGCAATTTCTTTACTGCTTTAAAGGACCAAGTGGAAAGAACTGGGTGGTGTAGAGTGTTAGTTGTAAATTAACTTCTTTACATTCTTTTAAGTTGGATATAATGAGGTCAAGAATAGAGTTATAGACCGTCGGTTGGGTCTTGTAGGTTCTTAGACTAGTTGTTCCAAACTGTGGAACTGAAGTATTTTTTTAAGAGGGTGGCTGGGAGCAGTACCAGAATTAATATTAAAGTCACCAATTAGTATTGCGTTGTGTGCTACCCCTTTAACAAATATGTCCTGTTTGAATTATTGTGATATGGATTCTGAAGGGGGGATACAAGCTCTGCACAAATGTAAGCTGACATAACCACCAAGTGTAAGATGTATTACTTTCTCGTTTTTCTTTTGGTTTGTTGAATTTGCTACAAGACTTACTTGACACCTTGTCAGGGACACTAACTATAATCTTAGGTGTAAGGTATAGTAAGAGGCAATGTATTTGTAAGGGCAATAGTTGTCCTTTAGCAAGGTTTCTATTATTCCAAGAATGCGTGGTTTTACTCCACAAAGGCAGGCTTCAAGGGATGACCATGTTTATGCTATTAATGCTGAGGCAGGCAATTTTTAGGGTATTTTTGTTATTTCTGTAAGGGTTAGTAGTATTACCCTGGGGATTTTGGGTCTATATTAGAACACCGAACTTTCAAAATTTCGAGTGTTCTAATATCGAACCCTATTAATCGAAAATTTAAAACATCGAAGATACAGAACAGCGAATTTTTTCCTAGGGAAAAAATTTGGTGTTCCAAAACACATACACACAACACAAGCACACCAAACAAACAGCAATCCACACACATACACCTAAACTCTTATACCTAACCCTACACTAAACTATACATACACCACTAACTATCCACTTACCTTAACCCAAACCCTAACCCTAAGGTCCGCCACTATCGTACAGTCACCTCACCTGCGCCCTAACCCTAACTCACCAACCCCACCCTAACCCTCACGTCCACACAATCACACATTTATCTGACCCATTCCCTAACCCTAACTCACCTAACCCACCCTAACCCTCATGTCCACACAATCGCACACTTACCTGAACCTGACCTGTAACTTTCCACCACAGCGCTAAAAATACCGAAGCAACAGAAATGGACAACCAAATTCTTTCCCTAGGAAAAAAATTTGGTTTTCTTTTTCTTCGATATTTTCAGTGGGTCGATATTAGAACACTCGACATTTTGAAACTTTGGTGTTCTAATATAGACCCGGGGTTTTGTTGACAGGGAGACTGCTGGCTTGTAACAGTCTTGGAATGTTGTGCATTGAATGCTGGGCCACAATCCTGGCTTAATGTTGCCTGCTTGTAGCATACTAGATTTTTAATGAGGGCCTTTTTATTGGATTGGTGGTTAGATAATTTGGTAAGAGGTAGTTCTGAAGTATTACCTTCAATTAATATAAGTTAAGTAGAGGGTGAAGCTAAGGAATGCTGGTGAGGGTTAGATGTGGAATACTGATGGGATGTTAGGGGGCTGTGTGCTAACAAAGTTAGGCTGTGATGGGAAAGAGTTGGTTAGTTTTAAGCAGATTGCCAGAGGGATGAAGAGACTGAGAGTAGTGAGAAAAGTCCTGCAGAAGTGCATCATTGAGAATAAAATTGGAGTAATAATGTCTCCCCCCTCAAAAAATGGGACAATAGTAGGAATATCCTGTGTGAGCTCATAGTGAGGTAGTTCCTTTTCTCCATATCAGTTATCTGTTATACCCAAGACATATCTCTTCATCTTTTAGCGCAAGCATTCTGGACAAAGCCTAAAATAATGGGTGGATAAAGTCTTAAAAATAGGGGCAGATTTTAAATATTGCTCTTATAAACTTAGAAATTTGCTAGAATAACAGGAGTTGTGTTATGTATTTTCTGAAATATAAGAAGTCTGAAACTCAGATGTATGTCAGTATTTAGTTACGTAAAGCCTCAATGATTTGCTAGAAAGCCACACATTTTATGAGGATTATGGTCCAGGATCTTGTCCACTCCACTTATATTGTTGACATTACTCTGTATGTTTTTTGTACACTCCCTCTTTATTTCTTTTTTCCCACAAGTACATCTGTGTCACTTGTAATTCTATCTCCTCTCTGGTCTTTTTTTATATGGCAACATTTTCATTCCTTGTGGGATATTTGCATTTATTTCTTTGTGTCTGTTGCTCCAGCTTCCACTGTGCACAGTTCTCATAACAAAAGTGTGTGCTTCTCCATCTGTGTGGAACCTGTCTCTGTTTCCCTTCCATATTACAGTTAAGATGACATCGTAGTTAATCCATACAACAATTCCCAGATTCAGTTTTATTAACATACCATTGAAGGTCTTAAACTTTCTTGGCCTTGGTGAACCTGAGTGCCGCCATTGCATTTTGAAAGTTGGTCAGGCTTAGAACTTTTCAGCAGCCCCTCATATATCAGGCTTGTCTCATAATTCCTTCTTAAAGTTTATAGCGGTTCAGACATGATATGTGTCTCAGCTGTTCCCCTCTTGCACCTCCTATTCTACCAACTCTGTGATTTCTTTCTCTTATCAGTTTTTGTAATAGGGGTAAGTGAAGTCTTGTTTCTAGAAATTCCATCAGCATTCTTTCCAGTACTGTATCTAGGACATGTGTCTAGGACATGCCCTGATACCTCTGTTATCTTTATGTTATTCCTTTTGGCTCTGTTTTCTATGCCATGCAGCATGACTGTTTCCATTGTAGCTGCTCTCTCCTGCCTGGATTATTTCTTTCACCTTATTTACATATCTTTGTAGATTGCCTTTTGTTTCCTTCATTAGGCTTGCATCATCAGTGTGTGGCATCAGCTTTTGAAACAGTTTACAAAGCTGTTTTTCCTGTGATTTTTTTTTCTTATTTTTTTTCATCTGGAACTGCTTGATTAATTACTTTTTCTCGCACCATTTGTCTAGAGCTCTGAGTCTACGTGGCCATCTTGCTTGGGCTCTTTTGCTCCGATGTCCAGTTAGTTTAGGTTCTTGTATGGTATTATGCTTGTGATGTGATATCTAGGCATGTGCATGAACATTTAATCCCATTCAAAGGTATTTATTCATCCATAAAATTCTGCATTCTAGTGAATAATTCCTTGATGGCCTTGACAGGATATACCAGAGCACTAATCCACTACAGCCAACCAAAGCCAAATCTGATCTGTGGAAATCCCCCACTAGGGAAGAAAGCACACAGATTAGTCCCACAGACATATTCTTACATATCTATTAGTGGTATAAGGATCCCCTGCTGTTGCCTCCTTTCAGCAATGGCCATCAGTCACTCCAAATTTCCTCTGCCTGTCAGCTTCAACAGCCATATTCAAATTCATGATGATAATGGCATATTATCCCAGTCCGCCCACCACTATGAATAAAGCCTATTTTCTCTGTCAGTCATTTTTTCATGTTACCTTTCACTCAGGTCTCCCTACCCATTAGGGAGGTCCATATTCTGCTAATCACCCATTACACCACCCTTCCTTGTTTTCCAAACGTCAGCCCCTTCATACATGCATATACATACCCCAAACCTTGCGATTGACCAGAATGATCTCTGTACAGAGCGCAAGACTAGACTAGGTCTTGGTTTACTATATACTCTGTTTCTTGTAATTAGATCTGTTGAGTTCTACAGGCAGAGACAGATGAACATTCTTACTGGTATATTTTGGCTGGAATAAAACTTATTTCTGGTTTGTCTTTACAGTGTTCATTTGTTTTATTTGTTACTTTACCATATAATGCAAGCTGCACAGCTTTCAGGTTTAATACCGATCTTAGCATTTTATTCACAAACAGCCTCTCCTCTAAAGTGTTCAGTATGTCAGTCAACTCACACAGCATACAGTTACAGAGTATAACATGCAGAACAACTACTCACTTGCTTACTGGCAGCTAGCAGTCAGTTATACTTTATGCCTTGTATTAAAGCACATTGTAATAGTCATTGTATAATTTTGTTCACTGTTTTTAAGCTTATATCAGAGTGGCAGCATTGCTGCTCAAAGCTGTAAACTGAAGTATGTAAGCTGCACAAATCCTTAAAGCACATATAAATAAGATTTTTTTAAACAAGATATGTACTGTCCAGTAAGGGGGTAGCATCTCTGCATCCCTATAACTAAGTATACTAACTTCAAGGTGATACTGCTTTGAAGATAAAGGGAATATTTAGTTTTGCATCAAAGCAGAGTATTCATTATGCTTCTATGGCTGTGAGACTAACAGGACTGGCCTTAGGTCAACTGGTGCCCTAGGTAAAAGGGCTCCACAGTACCCCCCGACACCAGCCGGTACCCCCATCCTGGTCCACCTACACCATCCAGATTACTGTTTTCTGCTTTTTCTCACAGTTTGTTGTACTCTTCAGTTTTTTTCTGTATTTATTCAACATATTTTAAAGAAACCACTTCTTTACTACAAAAAAATAAACAAATAAATGCTAGAAAAGCACTCCTGCTAGAGCGGAGTCCTAGGCAGCTGCCTAGTTGGCCTATGCCTAAGGCCGGCTATGGAGACTTAATATTCGTATACTTAGTTGTGGGAGTGTGGAGATAAATTATGGTGGGTGCAGCATCTTCTGTAGAAATGGTCTTATTGATTTTCTTTGTCTTAGCTACAAGCAGCTTAGCATTCAACGCTTTGTGTTCGCATACTCAAGAGAGTTTCGATTTCCAAATTAGATGAGTTCTTGGGGATGTTTTCAGTACTGACCATTAGAATGTTGCCTGTTCAACATGTCCATCCACATTCTGCATTTTATTCATGGTTTCCTGCCACATCCAATCTAGAATTCAAACACTTTTCTATTACAAATTTTTAAAATAATTGTCATTTTTTACATCAACAGGTGCATTTTATGACACTTTTATTTGTTTTTAAATACTTCCTGCTTCTTTTTTAATTTAAGTAGGCACCAGTCATTTGTATGCTTCCACACCATTTACATTACTTTAATATGACAAAAAATGTCCATGGGCAAGATTCAATAAAGCTTACACTAAGTGTATACGATATGTATTCAATAAAATTCTTATCACATTTTTTGTACTTTCTAGACGCTCAGAAAGATTACAGTTAGTGTATATGTAGTCTACACCTTATAGTAAGATTTATGAATCCCTGTCAATAGTTAAAGCTGCAAGAATATCAGTAGGAAAACTAAATTTAGGAGGAAGAAGGTGTGTATTATGTCTGTGTTGCCTGTTCCTCAGAACAGTGTACACTTAGTGTACACTTAGTGTAGGCGTTATTGAATCCTGGGACATGTTTTCTTTCATTCAGCTGATGTTGACTATTTTACTCGAAACGCGGATTGCATTTCGGGTTTATGTAGCCATGAACCACTTGTCAGCACTTCTGTACAAATTCTTATTTTGTATTATATGAAAATTGCTTTGTTTTGTATGCTCTTTAAATTACGTTCCAAAAAATAGGGTCTATATTAGGAAAGCAAAAAGACGTTTACACAAATATGTAAACGTCGAACTGTATAGCGCGAAGTGGACTTAGAGCAAAAGTCGAAAACCGCGAAAATGGAAATATCAAATTTCCATGGTTGGCCCGTCTGTGGATTAGCTGCATAAGGTAAGTGTTGGATAGTTACTGAGTTTAGGATAGGGTGCGGGTTAAGGTAAGTGCTTAGATAAATAATGTATGTTAGATTTAGTGTAGGGTTAGAGGTAGGGTTTTGTTAAATGTATGTATGTAGGTTATTTATTTTGTTTGTGTATATTTTCGTAGGGGAAGTGCACGATAGTTACGGACTTTAGGGTTAGGGAGGGGTTAAGGATAGTGCATAGTTAGTTGTGTATGTGGGGTTTAGTATAAGGTTAGAAGTGGGGTTTTGTGCTTTACTTTAGGTTAGAAGTAGGGTTTGGTTAGTGTATGTATGTGGTTTATTTATTTTATTTGGGTAGGTAGTATATAGCTAGTGGTGGGGTTGGCCGACTATGACAGTTCGATTTTTTTTTCTCTGTTTAGTGCATTCGGGAGTTTCGCGGTTCGCAGTATAGGGGTCGATGTTTTGGTATTCGTTCATAGGGTTTTTTCGGTTTCGTTAATATAGACCCGAAAAATACCTCTTTCTGCTCATTTCAAATTTCAGTCTTTAATTTGCCCTGCTTTAATTGTAATTCTACTGTATATTACCATCAACTTATTTGTATGTTAGCAAACATGTCTGGTATTATTCTATTAATTTCATGGCTATTATTACTTACTTATTTAGTGCATATTAATTAAGAAGCTCTTGAAGGTAAATATTTTTGCTTAATACATACAACTTCAGTTTACATAAATTGTTGCAGTATTTTACCATTGATATATTCCATTTTAATTCCCTAATTATTGCCTTATGAAATGTACATACAGCTACTTGAAAAGGTTCTCTATATTCATTAAAGCCATCTGCAAAAAAAAAAAAAAAAATCGAAAAGCATACCGTACCATTTTATAAATAAGTATTTCCAAAAGCCCATTTGCTATGCTTACACAGCTTTGGCCCTTTAGGTTATTTTATTTAAATAACTGCCTGCTTATTGTTTTGATCAGCACATGCTTTGTTATTTGCTGCTGCCATACAGTGAGTACCCTTTTCTACCTCCTGTTGCTTTCCAAAACTAAATAATTATTGCAGATAAGAGCTAGTCTCACCACCTTTTGATGAACCTAACATAATTCACAGTAAAGCATTAACAAGGACATGGAAAGTAGAGCTGCTGTCTAATGTCCCATTAGTCAAAAAATCAAAAAGTCGATGTGCATACATAAGTCACCACCGTGCTGCTAGCAGATGCCCTCAAACATGGCTGGATATTTACTTTTGAATCAACTTCTGCTTAGATGTATCTTCCATGTTATTACTTTTGTCTTGCAGCATAACTGCTAACAATGTACATATATATGTATGCCTCATAAGCTCTTTTTTTCAGCCCTTTAGACATGTCATCAGCTCGTTGGCTTAAGAATCATAGTCTGGTTGCCAAGCGACTTACAATAATGGATGCCTTAGCACCTACAGCTGTAGCACAGACAGCTACATATGTTCCAATCTTGGACAAGCATGTTGTTTCAAAAGTGTTTGATGAGGTAAGAGTCTGATATTGCTTCCAAGTAAATGTTATTTTAAATCCATGTTCCTTTAATAGTCTGAGAAGTTGCTGCATACATTGCAATACGGTATCCTTGCAGCCTCCTTTTTTCAGTAGGTTATCAATAACTCTTACTGTTCTTGTGATGATGCTGTACTGCATTATACTGATCAGTCTTTTAAGAAGATCTAGATTATAAATTTATAACGGAAGAGTTTGTATTGCATTTATTCTTAATTATAACTTTGAAAATCATAATCGTAAAAACAATACTTATAATTTATAACAGGTTACGTTTTACCCACCTTATATTTTCCTACTCTGAGATCACAACATCTCAGACAAAGGAGATATCCTATTTAGATCTATTTCATATTTATGTTTACACATAAATTTAATACAAACATTTCCGTTCTGGATTTGTAGATAGGTTCATAGGTGAGTACTAGGCTAGCTGCCCTTGTATGCCATTTTAAGCCTAGCCAGTTTTCCTCAAAGGTAAGAATCAAACCCTATTTCTTGTGTCTGTAAGGTGAACATCTTAACCATTATGACAATCCCCATGTTAATCCTCTCAAGAAAAGAGGTCTTACAAGACAGGAAAAAGATTGTTTGTTAACTTCATTTAGGCATTTTTATTGTATTGTTTTGCCTATGTGCTTACTGACCAGTAAATCTTTCATGGGCTGTCATCCAGGCAGCTATAAGGGTGCTTTATGCTGTCTCCACCATCTTGGAAATGAGAGCGTTTGTCATTTATGCAATTGACCCCCACCACTACTGGTGACGTGAGCACTCACTTTACCCCAAGGGCCATCTATGCCCACATAGGCCACAAATGCATGCTTCACTAACAGGAACTACTGTCATCAGCTTTGGCAACCACACCTGCATCATTTCAAAACAGCCCTCCTATTGTATGATGTGTCTCTGCTCTCTATTTTCCTGTGGGGAGTGGGGTGGGATAGTGGTTTAGCCCATCTTGCACCTCAGCTCCAATGACAGGGCCCCAGTCAAGTAACAGAGGCCAATAAATAACATATATTTATTTTTAAGAAAGTTTATTGTGATATTGTAGATTAAGCCACCATATAACTTAGGTAAACTAAGATGACAGTCCATTTTCCTTTAATCTGTTCTCATCTGCTAGATATGAAAAAAAATGTTACCAGCACATAAGCATGTATTGAAGGCGAATGATAAACAGCAATAATGACTGAAAAAATGCTGAAAGTGAAGTTAATATACATTTTTTTCCAAGATTCACTTTTTTGTGAAGAGACTAGAGAGTGAAATAAAGGTATGCTTTCTCCCCAATGTGAAGATTTTGTGAACCATCCACAACTTATTGGGAGAATCTGAGAGTTGCAAAAAACTGGCAGACAAATATTGTGATCCTCAATCCAGAGAGAAGCAGAATGTAAGAAAATACCACTGGTGTTGGTGGGTCTTGATGCAGAGAAAGAATTTGACCAAGTAAGCTGGGACTTTATGAGCAGAACAATGGAAGCATGTGCATTCCCTGATAAAATTATAAGGCTGATTAGGAGGATATATGAGGAAATTGAGGCAAAAATTAAAGTGTGGGCATTCCTCTCTGATAATTTCTACTTGAGCCGAGGAACTTGGCAGGTGTATCCTCTTTTCCCTTTATTTGCATTATATTTAGAACCACTGATAAAAATAAATAAATAAAGGTCTCAGAAATTCATAGATTTAATTGGTATGGTAGTCAAGAAAAGCTGACTCTATTTGCAGGTGATATTTTTTTACCTGATATTTCAGTGTTGTGGAACATTTTGAGACAGTTTAAATTTTTTCGGGGTACAAAATTAATGAAGCTAAAACAAAGGCAATAGCAGTAAATTATGTACCCACACACAAATTGGTCCAACAATATTCATATTTTATCTGGGCATGATGAAATGAAATATTTAGGAGTATGGATTAAAAATTTTTCCAGTGTGGCAGCTAAGGATATGTGTGAAGAGACTAAACAAAAGATATTACAACAACTGAGAAATTGGACTGTCTGTTATATGGATATGGATAGTGAGATGCAAGCAGTTAAAATGATTTTAGTCCATCTAGTCTTATACACAGGTCAGGCATATTTTTATCAAACAGAGGAAAGTTGTGGATAGCAACTAATAAAAAACTGAAGGATTTTATCTGGGAGGGGAAGACGGCAAGAGTCAAGTGGGATAAGCTGATTCTTCCAATAGAACAATGCAGATGGAGATTACTCAATTTGAAGGGGTATTTCAGAGCTCTACAGCTAAGGCTCCTGTACATAGCACAAGCAGAAACCTATACTTCAAAGTGGAAAGGGATGATGATGAAACAGGGGGGGTGCTCAAAAACAAGGAGAGAGTGGTATTTTGGATGCAGACCTTTAAGGAAAATAACAAAAATCATACAGAATATTATATTCATAAAGTAGCAGAAAGTATTCTAAGAACTAAGCCAACATGGGAAGGAGAAAAGAGATTCTGTTATAGGGATGACTGCAATTAGGTATGCAGACAGTAAAGAGGGGGCTGGAATTTATTGAAGAAAACTGGCAAAGGGGCTAAGGTATTGGGAACAAATAACTAGAGAAGGAAAAAGGCAATAGAATGGGAAGATGCCAAATGTATTTGGACTGCAAGTTAGAGATTGCCTTACCTATCAAGGATTGATATCAGATAATAGGCAAAGAGAAAGAAATAGGGAGGTCCTAAATGAAAGAGCAGCACTGGTAAAAATTTTAGTAGAATCTAGAACAGAAGCTGCTGTTAAAAAATAAATAATTAGCAGAGCATATAAAATATTGCTGGATAACTATAAGAATCAATTAGAGGAGGTTAGAAAGGACTGGGAGGAGAGTTTGGATAAGCAATTCACAAAGAAACAATAAGGGATATATGCTTGTCTCCCTTTAGAACTTTTGCATGGAAATTTTTACATAGATATTTTTATACCCCAAATAGACTCCAGATAATTTTTCCTCAAGTAGACAGCAAATGTTGGAGATGTGATAGGGAAGAAAGAGATAACTGGGAACATATTTTCTGTGAGCGTAATGAGTTGGCAGACCTAAAGATTCCCTACAGGCTCCTCTATCAGAGATACTGGGTGAGCAAATTGATGTAACTTGGGAAATATTTTTTCTGAGCTATGATACAGAATCAGAATTGCCTAGAAATAGTAAGGCTTTGCTGAGTCTAATTATGGTGACTGCCAAAAAACAGTTCCAAAAAAATGGAAATCAAAGTTTAAACCAACTGTACTAGAAGTAGTAAATATATTAACAGAGATAAAACAACTGGAATTGGGATCTTTAGAAAAGGGTAGGAGCAAATTACATAGGAAAAATGGGAACTGTGGGAGCAATACATACAGGTGAGGAATGAAGTTTAAAATAAGGCAGTGTTTGAATGAGCTATGTAGTGTTTGGCTGACAATGATTGAGTAGATTATAAGTGATGTATAATGTTTGCAACTAAAATGATGTCAGTACGGTTTGCGATGTAAAATGCTTGCAAATAAGAGTATGTCAGTATGGCTTGTTTTCATTGTTGTCCATGTCATAAATGATAATTTAATAAAGATTTTTTTTGTTTAAAAAAATAATGACAGCCCCCAAAACAGATCAACATCAGTTGAAGTGTAAACAGAATTATACACAGAAGAGTTTTACTTCTGACTAAAGTGCACTGAAGTCCAACCAGAAGATAAAATCTTGTATTAATATAAGTTTGTTTTGTAAAGCATAGCTCCTTTGCAAATTGAAATTATATGCAAGTACATAATTAATTTAAAAAGTAATTACTACACAGTTCCTTTGTAGACTGCAAATGCATAAACATATTTAATTTAACAATATACTTGCTTTAATGCACTTTAAACATAATCCTTATTTATAACAGGACTTCCACATTCAACCTAACATATATTTCCATTCTGAGGTGACAACATCTCACAAAAAGGGACTAGCCCAGTTAGAGCTGTTTTATATTTATCTTTAAAATAATTATTTTGCAAATAATTTCTGATAAAATAGATATTGTAGTAGATAATTAAGTAAATTAATATATTGATCAGTACATCTTAAAGCTAGCTCATATAAGTACAGACAGATGGAAATTCAGGGAATACAAATTGCACAAAGCCATTATTTTAAGAGAGGCATCATGTCAGGGGCAGGACCATTTGATAATTTGTTTTTTTCTTAAAGAGAGGACCAGCTTCAAAATCGCCAGCTAAACGAATGAGTTTTGTTAACACTGTAAGTAAATATATATGTGTGCGCTTATATATATATATATATATATATATATATATATATTTATTAATTTACAATTGTTTACCAGGAAATTCCGACTGGACGCAGGTCCTTTTTCAGCGGAGGCCTGGGGAGAAAAGCTCCACAGAAAGACATGGTAGATGGTAAACAAAAACAATCAAGGAATGTATACAGTAGAGATGATCATGACATGGATAAATAAGCTCTAATTACAAACATTGAGAAATAAGAAGTAAAACATAGTGCTACAAATTTTCTAAACAGTAACTAGATAATAATAATAGACTAAATGAATAACTAAATCCTGGAAGGATTTGCAAACAGTGAGTAATCTTCATATACAGTGGATATAAAAAGTGCACACACCCCTGTTAAAATGCCAGGTTTTTGTGATATAAAAAATGAGACCACAATAAATCATTATAAAACTTTTGCCACCGTTAATATGACCTATAACCTGTACAATTCAATTGAAAAAAATCTGTTAGGGGAAAAAATGCAGAAAATAAAAAACGTACAATAAGCTGGTTGCATAAGTGTGCATACTGTTAAAAGAATAATTTGTTGAAGCATCTTTTGATTTAATTACAGCATTCAGTCTTTTTGAGTACACACCTGCCATCAATTAAAGAGACTCTGATTAACCCCAAATAAAGTTCAGCTGTCCTAATAGGATTTTCCTGACATTTACTCAGTTGCCTGCTACATCAAAAGCCATGGTTCACAGAGAACTTACAAAGCATCAAAGGGATCTCATTGTTGAAAAGTATCAGTCTGGAGAAGGGTACAAAAAAATTTCCACAGCATTGGATATACCATGGAACACAGTGAAGACAGTTATCAAAAAGTGGAGAAAATATGGGACAACAGTGATGTTGCAAAGAACTGGATGTCCCTCCAAAATTGATCAAAAAACAAGACAAAAACTGGTCAGGGAGGCTGCCAAGAGATCTACAGCAACACTGAAGGAGCTGCAAGAATTTCTGGCAAGTACTGTTTATGTACTACATGTGACAACAATCTCCCGTATACTCCATATGTCTGGACTATGGGGTAGGGTTGCAAGGCGGAAGCCTTTTCTTACACAGAAAAACATCCAGCCCTAGCGAAAATTTGCAAAATAATACATCAAGTCTCCCAAAAGCATGTGTGAAAATGTGTTATGGTCTGATGAGACTAAGGTTGAAATTTTTGGCCACAATTCCAAAAGGTACATTTGGCTCAAAAACACTTTGCATCACCAAAAGAACACCATCTTCACTGTGAAGCATGGTGGTGGCAGTATCGTGCTTTGGGGTTGCTTTTCTTCAGCTGTTTTAGTCAAGTTGGAGGGAATTTTGAACAGTTCCAAATGCTATTCACTTTTAGCCCAAAACCTTCAGGCGTCTGGTAGAAAGCTGAAGATAAAGAGGAATTTCACCTTTCAACATGACAATGACCCCAAGCATATATCCAAATCAACAAAAGAATGGCTTCACCAGAAGAAAATTAAAGTTTTGGAATGGCTCAGCCACAGCCCAGACCTAAATCCAATAGAAACTCTGTGGGGTGACCTGAAGAGGGCTGTGCACAAGAGATGCCCTCACAATCTGACAGATTTGGAGAGCTTTTGCAAGGAAGAATGGGTAAATAATGCCAAGTCAAGATGTGCCAAGCTGATAGACTGCTACCCAAGAAGACCGAATGCTGTAATTAAATCAAAAGGTGCTTCAGCAAAGTATTAGTTTAAGGATGTGCACACTTATGCAACCAGCTTATTGTACATTTTTTATTTTTTATATTTTTTCTCCTAACAGATTTGTTTGTTTTTCAATTGAATTGTACACGTTATAGATCACATTAAAGGTGGGAAAAGTTTTGAAATGATATATTGTGGTCTCATTTTTTTATGAAAATAAAAGTTAGCCAGCAACAAGTGAGCTGTGAGAAATAATAAGGTTTATTCAAACTTCATAAAGACTTAATTAAACAGACCGGTTTCGGCCTGGATTTAACCTGGCCTTCTTCAGTGCAAAAAGAAAAACACAGTTATAAAAGTAAAAAGTCTTATATACTGAAAAACAAATGAAACAAGAAATTTGATAGGCTGGCATAAAACTTCACAAAACATGCCTCATAAATATTCATTAAGCCCTGGGTTAAACAGAGCACCCAGTTTGGTAATCCATTTCTTTTCTCTAATATTAAGTTTGTGGTGCCAACCAGATTTGTGGGTTCGATCCCCAATGAGTTTATCAATAATAATGAAATGAAATTTAGCTGTCTGATGTTTGAGTGTATGTTTGTATAATGCATTAGTTGTTCTTTTGCATTTAATGTCACTCAAGTGCTCTGACATACGTAACCTAAATGGTCAAGAAGTCTGACCAATGTAAAATGATTGGCAGCTACAACTAGCCATATAAATAGCCCAGTCGGTGTTGCAGTTGGCAAAAAACTTTATATCATACACTGTGCTACTATTTTTGCTGCTGAATTCTTTGGATTTCAAAATAAATTTGCAATTAGTACAATGGCCGCAGGGAAAACAACCAATAAGTTTGTCCCCCATAATAGTAGTTTGATATAAATGAGGTAACAGAGTCAGAATGGTGTTTGTAGTGGTTGAAATGAGCTGCTAAGTTTTTTCCTTTTTGGAAAGAAAATGAACAGACATTGGGAATCATTGTATTAATTATAGCATCCGCCTTCAATATGTTCCAGTTATCTTTGATAATATCCATTAACCTATTGGTATTCCTACCAAATGTTGTAGTGAAACATAGTGTGTTTTTGGACAATGGTTTATTCTTGTATGTCAATAGATCCTGTCGAGACCCGATGCATGGTTTTGAGCCATAGTAACATATCCTGGACAGTAGCCCCTATTGATAAATCTATTATATAAATCCTGAGAATGATGTTTGTAGCTATGATCATCCGAGCAATTACATCTAATTCTAATGAATTGTGATTTCGGAATGTTTCTGGCAATGTGTTTTGGATGATAACTGGAGGCGTGGAGTAAGGTATTATATTCTGGGAATAAGGCACTGCGATGGGGGCCTCCTTTGCCCCGATCTATGCTGATCTATTCATGGCATATATTGAGGAGATCTTGATCTATGATGACACCCATAATTTGTTTTTGCCTGAAAATGACATCTGGCGGAGGTATTTGGATGATTGCTGGATGGTGTGGAGATCTGATATTGACTATCTCAATGAATTCATGGAATATCTGAATGATAATAAATGGGGAATACAATTTACCATCACTTATGACCGTGTTTCCATCACATTCCTGGATGTCTTAGTTACCAGGAATAAGGACAATACCTTGAACACTGAGGTATATAGGAAGTTCCCAGAATATAATACCTTACTCCACGCCTCCAGTTATCATCCAAAACACATTGCCAGAAACATTCCAAAATCACAATTCATTAGAATTAGACGTAATTGCTCGGATGATCATAGTTACAAACATCATTGTCAGGATTTATATAATAGATTTATCAATAGGGGCTACTGTCCAGGATATGTTACTATGGCTCAAAACCATGCATCGGGTCTCAACAGACAGGATCTATTGACATACAAGAATAAACCATTGTCCAAAAACACACTACATTTCACTACAACATTTGGTAGGAATACCAATAGGTTTATGGATATTATCAAAGATAACTGGAACATATTGAAGGCGGATGCTATAATTAATACAATGATTCCCAATGTCTGTTCATTTTCTTTCCGAAAAGTAAAAAACTTAGCAGCTCATTTCAACCACTACAAACACCATTCTGACTCTGCGTTACCTCATTTATATCAAACTACTATTATGGGGGACAAACTTATTGGTTGTTTTCCCTGCGGCCACTGTACTAATTGCAAATTTATTTTGAAATCCAAAGAATTCAGCAGCAAAAATAGTAGCACAGTGTATGATATAAAGTTTTTTGCCAACTGCAACACCGACTGGGCTATTTATATGGCTAGTTGTAGCTGCCAATCATTTTACATTGGTCAGACTTCTCGACCATTTAGGTTACGTATGTCAGAGCACTTGAGTGACATTAAATGCAAAAGAACAACTAATGCATTATACAAACATACACTCAAACATCAGACAGCTAAATTTCATTTCATTATTATTGATAAACTCATTGGGGATCGAACCCACAAATCTGGTTGGCACCACAAACTTAATATTGGAGAAAAGAAATGGATTACCAAACTGGGTGCTCTGTTTAACCCAGGGCTTAATGAATTTTTATGAGGCATGTTTTGTGAAGTTTTATGTCAGCCTATCAAATTTCTTGTTTCATTTGTTTTTCAGTATATAAGACTTTTTACTTTTATAACTGTGTTTTTCTTTTTACACTGAAGAAGGCCAGGTTAAATCCAGGCCGAAACCGGTCTGTTTAATTAAGTCTTTATGAAGTTTGAATAAACCTTATTATTTCTCACAGCTCACTTGTTGCTGGCTAACTTTTATTTTCATGCTTCTGGTATTTGCCGTGCAACTTCTTACATGCAGGGGAATTTTATTCTGGTACTCATTTTTTTATATCACAAAAACCTTGCATTTTTAACAGGGGTGTGTACACTTTTTATATCCATTGTATATCTAGATATATAATACATGTATATGTATAAATAGAGATATTTATCTATCTAGATAGATAGATATCTCTACCTATCTATGTCTTTATATCTATTTTCCTATATATATATATATATATATATATATATATATATATATATATATATATACCTATATCTGGGAAATATTTTAAACATTTTAAAATGAAGATATGCAAAATTATGATGTTTTATATGATTTATTGTTATAAATATCTTGGTATTATATATTATACAAAATTGTGTAGTTATGATTTTGTACATGCATTTTTAAGTTGAATTGATTATAGTTACCTTGTCATATTATTAGAAAATGTGTTAAAGTGATTTAAATTTAAATGTATAGTTTTATTTTAAAGTGTTTTTTTATATACATGTTTTGGTTATATGATGGTTTCATCAAATGACACACATAAATATGAGTGTGGGATGATTGTTGGTAGATTTGAATCAAGACAATATTAACTTTAATATTAATTTTTGGGACAAAAGTGCTAAATCTGTGGTTAAATAAACTGCTTTACCTGTGGACTGACAGTCTTTCTATTTTTTCTAAAGGCATTGTATATTTTGCCTTGAGTTATTGACTACAAAGAATTAAGACCAGGTGTTCCATCACAACCCTCTGTTATATCTTCTGCACATGGATGCCAATATCCTGTTTTCAAGCTTCGCTTTCAAGGTAAATTCTTGGCATCCATGTCTCAAACACATAGTAAGCTGGTTATGATTGTGGACATTCGATCATAGTCCTTTGTATTACACACCCAACAAAACAGGACACCCAAAATGAATCATTGCACCAGTCAACTCAAATACACTAAAATGGAGCTGATATTAAGATCTAAAACACAAGATTTATTGAAACCATTGAGCACATATAAAAGTTTAAGACAACGTGTTCTTTTGTCCCAAATAACACTTAGGACTTCTGCAGAACAATTATGAATCAACTATAGGCACGTCCATAAAATAAATGATTTGCCCTGTCACATGATCTCAATTAGTCTGTACCATTGTTACTGTATATAAAGTTTTTACACCTGAACACTTCTGTAATAAACATCAGAATCTTGTTTTTCCTTTGTTAATAAACAATGAATAAAATTCATACTTCGTTTATTGATGAACAATAAATATAAATGAAAATAAAAATAAAATAATGAAGAATAAATCTAATAATAATAATAGCAAGGAATGAGAGACTTAATAGTAATTTGTTTAATTTTTGTGACTGTGTGCAGAAACCATACAGCCTATCCATTTCTGCATCTAGTTCTGATATATGTAATGGACAGACTTTTGAGGCAAACATTGGACTTTTAGAGAAAAATGTTGAAGTTAAAATGCTTACACTTGGATAATTATTTTTTGAGGAATATATAAATAGTGGTAGTGCCCATAAAGGTCTTAGGTACTCAAAATTTCCAAATGGAATTGATGAGGATAGTGACTTTTATAATGAATTATTTGCATTATTTAATTAACAGGGACTTGAGTTGATGAATGAGCTTGTCATTTCAGGTTTAATACAGGAAGTTAATAATCTTAAAGAATTAGGTAAGATTAAGGAAAGGAAAAATGAAGAAGTTAGATAGGGATGCCAGAGAATAAAAAGAAAAAAACTGCCTATCAGGTATCTAGTGTAAAATATAAGGTTAAAGGGGGATCAGAGGAAGTGTTTTGGGTTTTGAATCCACTCATGGTACCCAGGGGAGAGAAACAACCAAGGTGGAGTAATGTCCATGGGGAATTTTGAACAGTGAGATGATAACCCTAATGAATATAAACTTGACTCTTTGGAATTTTCCCCTCTCTAATATCCCAAAGAATTGCTTCTGGGATGAATGAAAAGGGGGGGGGGGATACTAGCAGCAAAATTTTGGCAACCAGTATCAGAAGTTTTCAATGAACATATGTCAGAACAATGCAGCTTTGCTTTGGAGAAGTATTGCATTCCCCACCTTGAATAAAAATAATATACCCACTCCATTGAAGAATCTAAATATAATGCAAGTTTTGCTGGTACATTCACATGGCCATATGGGACAGTTATAACAAATACCATGTAAACCAAGAAAAAGTTGTTCATTTCTGAAGAAGTCCTTATTATTTTTTAGACAAAAGAACTTGTCTAGTAAAATTTGTTGTTGTCATTTTTGTCTTTTTTTATGTAGGGCAATTATTGACTCTTCTCAGTATGTGGTTATATTTGCAAGTTTTATATTTTCTTGAATATTTTTTCACAACTTGCTTAAAATTCTAGGGGCAAATACATATTTGCTTTAGCTCTGATGATTTAATAGGCTGGATGGAATTTTTGAATATATACTTTGCAATATTTCCCATATGTTTAGCTGATGATGTTATTGATACTTGTTTCACTAAATTATACGACTAAAAGCTCAATGTTTGATTTTGGGGAGTACTAAATGATTAATTACTCTAATATGATTTTGTAATGACTAAATATGATAGTGATAATGAACCACTGGCTGGTAATACAAAATTAATAATAAATTAATTCTAAAATTGAATTAATGTGTAATACAATAAGGAATAACTGTCTACCCTTTATTGATTTTATATTTAACCTTCATTTAAAAATGGTTCAGGAAAATTGTATTTATCTAAACTTTATAAGCTTGTTAAGGATACAAAAGTATATATTAAAATGATTATTTGGATTATTTTTCACTAATCAGTCACACAAACGTAAGTGAAGTTAATAAAACTTTAATTTTGTTATCATCACAAAAACTACATCCTCTTTTGATTAGAAATTATTTTCATGGACATTCTTGCATATAACCTTTATTACTCCTCATAAATTTTAACTATTGTATAAAAAAGATGTTAGATATTTGAGATGTAAAGCTATGCTAAAAGCTGACTGACAACATATGTTTTTGATTGTGAAATCTTGCAATATTTTTTTGAAAGCAATCGGTGTTTTTTTTGCAAGATCTGGAGACAGACAAATTTATTTTATCTAAAACATTTTTTTATTCCCCAAAGTGTTTCCAGAATAAAACATCCTCTTCTCTTGTGTAATTTAGCTATTACTAGAAAAGTCATTACAGAAAATTGGAAAACTGAAATTACCCCCACATATTTATGTAATTCATAAGTACTGCAGACATTGTATGTTACAATGAATTGATCAGTATTACGACGAGAGCAAATAAGGTTACCTCTGAATATAATAATTAATTAAAATTGAAGGTGTTAGAAAAACGCTAATTTACAAAGTTAAAAATAGTTATGTTAATTGTCATACATGTAGATCCTTCTTTGAATCATAAGGCTTAATTGTTTTTATTTAGACACCATTGCAATTAGTTGTATTTTCTGTGTGATTGTTCTTCTTTTGAATGTTAATAAGTTGTATTAATGTGTTAAATTTAAACAAACATCTTAAAAAAAGAATTTTTAAATTAAGTTTATTGGTTAGGCTTGTAATGGTCTAAGGACTGTTTATGACTTGTATGTGAACCTATGAGCCTAAACACCTGCATGAAAACAAATTCTTGCTAAAAACTCACATGGATTCCAAGCAAGAAAGACTAATGTAAATATATTGCTAGTATTTAGAAACTAGTTATGAAGCAAGCTCAACACTAGTTGCACCCTCCCTTACTAAACTTCTCAAAGGCTTTCAACATTGTTTGTTATCCAGTTTTCTGCTCCAGACTCTGTCACCTCAACTTCCAGCACTCTAAAATAGGTTTGAACTTAGCCTGACCACTCGTCAGAAATTGTCTCAGCTCCCAAACCTACCACATTCTAAGTTCCCAAAGTCTCTATAGTTGACTCTTTTCTTTTCAGTATAATCATCAGTGACATTCACACAGCCTCAGAGCCATTCACCATGTGAATGATTCAGTTCTTCTAAATGTATTAAAGAATTTAACTCCAACTCACAAACATCCTTCTTTAAAACTGAGCAATGGCTGATTAACTCAAAATTGCTAGTAAATGCCAAAGAAAAAAGCAGGCTGTACTGTTCATAGATTCATCAGCCCACTAGCCAATAAATAATTACATCTGCTTATACTCAGTAAACAGAGCACACATTGATGTAGTAGATAACATGCAACTTCTGTCATGTAGACCAGAACCTAAAATATGATCAATACATCCAGCAAATGGTTAAAACAACTGACCAGAAACTGAATCTCCATTACAGAGTATAGAGGGCTGTGTGTCCAGTTAAGTGATCACAGCCAACTTGTTATATGATCAAGATGAGGAATTCAAGAAATTCAACTCAAGAACAGGCCTAAGCAAAGCTCAAGAGGGGAGTCTTAACATCCTTTTAAAATAACATAATAACTGAGTTACAACTGAAGAGGCCTGATCATAGTTCTTCATAATACACAGGGGTTCAAAAGCCATAAAAATACCTGTGAGACTTCACTCTGCCCCACTTTTTATATCACACTGTGAACTGCTTTACAACTTTTAAAGCTTTTCTAGCTTTGGATGCTGTCTTGTGTCGGCTGCTGTTAATTAGTTGCTATTCCGTGTTGTCTGCCATTAATGCTATAATGCAAGACTACATCTTAACAGGACTGAAAGGTGCTCAACAAAACCCTGTTAAAGCACATTTCTTTCATCAGAAAGGTACTTAACAAAATAATATTTTTTTCCTAAATTCAGACTGTATTTTGATGCTCCTTGTATTACAAAACCTTTCTTGACTAAACAGTCTGCTATAACAAGTACCTCTTCTTCTTTCTTTCATTATCTTAGTGTGAATTAATTTCTGTGTATTGTTGTATTTTATTGCTATAAAATAAACATAATTCAGTTTAAAATGTTTTTGGTGAATCACCATATATTTTATGTATGAGAGTAGGACAAAATCTTACTGAATAATATAATGTAACATTAGCACAGCACTGGACATTGTTTGATACGATATTAGGGCTCAGACAATAACAGATAGCCTTGCTTTCAATGTTTGTTGTGTGTGAGTGGAGCAGTGGTCCCTGCCTATATTATAACAACCGTGCAGTACTGCAAATTGCCTGATAAGACGACTCCATGTTTTTTACTAAAAGACCATGTTTGGGCACAAGCTACTATTTTGCATTGACCAAAGCCATTCAAAGCATAACTAGAGTTGTTTGAAGTATCTCAAGGTGTGCAAAGTGTTTGCAGAGTATGTGCTTTATTGTGGTACAATTATTTCAAAGAGTTTGCTGTGTGCAAAGTAGTTATATTGCAAAGTGCAGCGAAAGTACAGCCATTTCAAAAAGTTTTTTGTGCTGTGTGCATTTATTCACAAATTGCCTGCATTTCAAAGTGTTTCTTATACTGTACAGAGTTATTTTGCAAAGTCCGGGCATTTTGAAGGGTTTCTATGCAGTATACAGTTTATTTGCAAATTGCATTAATTTTGATGTGTTTCTTACTCTGAGCTTTTTCTGCCATGTACAGTTTATTTGCAAAGTAGTCATTTTGAAGTGTGTTTTGCACTGATAAGGAGTGATTTCATAAAGTACAGTGATGTTAAAGTGTTCTTGTGCTACGGAGACTTATTTGGCAAAGTGCAGTTATTTCAAAGTATATGTTGTGCTATTGGGCATAATTACAAGTTCTGGCATAAAATTCTGGCATATATTTATGTGTGTGTGTTCACACATAATTCCAAGCATCTTCACTACTGTATGTTGATATGGCTGAAGCATTTCACAGACCTAGTCCACTTGTGTTTGATCATAATATTGCAGAGAATTGGAGAGTATTTGAGCAGGAATATGATATTTTTACACAAACATCTTTTTTCTGACAAAGATGCATGTATGAGGGCAATCATTTTGCTTAACTTAGCTGGGTCAGAGGCCATTGAAAGAGAGCGTTCATTTGTGCATTCACCAGAAGTATATGCAGAAGAGGGGGAAACCACCATATTGTGGTACCAGCTGAAAAAAACAGAGGACCCCGAGTGCTTGAAACATAAATTTAGAGAAATGGCAAGCCCCAAATAAATGTTACATTAGAGTGATACTTATTTTATACAAGAGACGAAAGCCAGGTGAAACTTTTGCAGCTTATATCACTGACTTGAGAAATAAGGCTAAAATGTGCAGATATGGTGACTCAAAAGATGAGTTAATAAAGGACAGGCTTGTGTGTGGTGTTAATTGTGCTGCAGTGAGAAAGATTTTGCTTTGTGACAGTGATTTAATGTTGAACAAAGCCATAGAGATTTGTCAAATCCATGAACTTACGGAAAGGCACACATACATGCTTGCAAGTGATAAGAGCATGATTTTAGCAGCCTCTAGATAACCTTCTAGCAGGTTCCAACACTATCTCAGTAAAAAAAAACATGCTCAGTGCAGTATACGGGTGAGTCATCAAAACCCAAGTCAAATCTTATTGTAAACTTTCATAATTGTGGAGCTATTCATGAGCCTAAAAGAGACAAGTGCATAGCATTTGGTCAGCAATGCCATAAGTGTAAAAAATGGAACCACTTTCAAAAATTTGGAAATCAGTCAAGCCTCATTCAGTTATTAAGAAAGGTCATCCAAAAAGCAAGTTGATCATGTAGAAAGCTAAAACTCTACTTTCTCTGTGATGGTGTATCAGTGGTTGGTGAAAAGGTTAATGCAGTAGATTTGTTGTCAAAAAAATAGGTATTTTGTACTGTTCTGATCAATTGCAAACCCACAGAGCTCAAAGTAGACAATGGTTCAAAGTGTAATTTAATGTCAGCCAAAACATTTGCTAAAGTGACAGCTGGTGAGCAACTTAATTTGGAAAATTGTGTGCAACTTGTTGCTTATGGAGGTGAAAAGATTCAAACAGAAATCTCAGTAGTACTTTCATGCTATTCGGCTGGGAAAAGTTACAGCTTGCAGTTTTATGTGGTCCAAAGACCTCTAAAGTCATTATTAGGTCTCAGAGACAGTTTGAGAATGAAACTACTTTCTTTTACCAAATAATTACATCATGTAAGCACATGTCCCAGTTCCAGCTTTACTGATGTGTTCGGTGACATGTCAGGCATACTTCCAATTATGTACTCCATGAAAGTAGATCCAGAGATCAGTCCAGTCATCAGACCAGCAAGGAGAGTTCCAGTAGCTATGCAGGACAAAGTCAAGGTCCAGTTAGACAAAATGGTGCAGCAAGGTGTGATTTGTCCAGTCACAGAACCACCTGAGTGGGTATTTTCCATGGTTGCCTCTCATAAGAAAAAATCAGATTAAATCAGAATATGCATTAATGCAAGATAATTGAACAAGGCATTAAAGAGACCTCATCATCCTATGCATACAGTTGAGGAGATTGCTGCACTCATGCCAAATGCCACTGTTTTTTCTGCCTTAGATGCAAAGAGTTCATTTTGGGAAGCAATGGTTGATGGCAAATCTTTGCTACTGACTACATTCAGCACGCCATTTGGTAGATACACATTCCTCAGGATACCTATTGGAATAAATTCTGCTAGTGAAGTCTTTCATCATGCAATGGATCAAATTTTTTCAGGCTACCCATGTGCTATAATAGTTCATGATTTTCTGGTTGAAGGCAATGGTGAAGCAGAGCATGACAGAAACCTCAGGAAAGTTCTGGACAGAGCGCATGAAGTGAACTTGAAGCTTAATCCTCTGAAATGTAAATTCAGATTACCAGAAGTTACTTATGTAGGTCATTTATTTACCAGTACAGGCTTACGACCAGACCCTTCTAAACAAGCAGCCATTATTGAGATCCCAACTCCAGACAATGTCCAAGCCCTACAGCGTTTTCTTGGTATGGTTAACTATTTGGGCAAATTCATCCCTGACTTTAGTGAGTTATTAGCACCTTTAAGAGAGCTGACATGCAAACATGTTGGCTGGTCTTTAGAGCAACACCAGAGAACAATTGATAATCTCATACAGCAAATTGCCAACTTGCCTACATTGAGATACTATGATGTCCACAAACCAGTAGTTCTTTCTTGTGATGTTTCAAAGTTCGGTCTTGGTGCAGTTATTCTTCAAGAGGGCAGACCTGTTGCCTGTGCATCTAGAACTCTTAGCAAAACTGAGATGCAGTATGCTCCAATTGAGAAGGAACTTTTGGCAATTGTGTTGGCATGTTCGAAGTTCCATGATTATATTTATGGCCGAGCTATCCAGATCAAGACTGATCATCAGCCTCTAATCACTATTTTAAAGAAGCCTATGCATTAAGCTTCAGCAGAACTGCAAAGAATGATGCTCAGATTACAAAAGTACAATTTCAAAATGGTTTATACAAAAGGTAAACTTCTTTATCTGGCTGATACCTTATCCAGATCGCCCAGAAATATCACAAACAGCTTGATGCAGAGAATTTTGACTTTGATGTCATGGAAGTACATAATTTTTCTACCATGAGACTTGATGAGCTAAGAGAGCATACAAAGACTGATCCAATTTTGCAAAAGCTGAACCACTTCATCAATGTAGGATGGTCATCAAAGCAATGTAGTGTACCACCAGAACATAAATGCAACCCTATTTTCCATACAGAGATGAGATGTTGATGGAAGATGGTATCATTTTCAAAGGTCCAAAAGTTGTTGCTCTTACTTCCTTACAACCTGAATAGATTCAGATTTTGCATCATAGCAACCCAGGTTCTGATTCTAACAAAAGAAAGACGAGAGGACTAGTATTTTGGCCTTCTCTATCAAAAGACATTGATGAAGTGCTTTCTTCCTGTTCAGCATTCAACAATACAAAGCCACAGTTGCAAAAAGATCCACTTCAGCTAAGCCAAATTCATGGACTACCGTGGTCATCAGTAGCCACTGACATATTTGAGTGGAACAATCAACATTACTTAGTGTTGGTAGACTCTTATTCCAACTGGTTTGAGATTGATTTGCTTCCAAACCTAACATCCAGTGCTGTTATTACTAAGATGAAACGTCATTTCTCAGTCCATGATAGTCCACACAAAATTATTTTTGACAGTGGTACCCAGTTTACCAGTCAATTGTTTCAGAGATTTGCAAAAGAGTGGGACTTTATCCATGTTACTATTAGTCCTGAATACCCACATTCAAACGGCCTTGCTGAACGTGCATCACAGAGTGCAAAGCAATTACTAGAGAAGTCAAAGCATGACAATACTGATATCTTCTTGAATTTACTTAATCTCATAAATATACCCTGTGACAATCTACTTGGCTCACCTGCTCAGAGATTTTATGTAGGCAAACCAGAACAACCTTGTCTATCAGTTCTAGTTTGTTGGTGCCTAATGCTAACAACAACAAGGCAATCACAGCCCAACCTTTAAGAAGCATTCTTCTCTGAAGTCCAGCTATGATAAAATGAGCAGATTTCTTCGTCCATTAAAAGAAGGAGGGACAGTGAGGATACAAACATCGAAAGGCTTTGATCAAATTGGTCAAGTGAGAGGTATATGTGCCGATCCGAGATCCTACTTATTGGAATCTGAGGGTATAGAATACAGGAGAAACCACAGGCATCTTCGTCCTGTATCAGAAATGATATTGCAGCATCATACCTGTGATACAGACTCAAGATCCCAGAGCAACCCTGACAATGTTCATACCGAAGAACACGTCTCACTATCCATTACCGTTCCTGATGATTTCCTGGATGTCCCCAAAGTTGAAAATTCCTTGAAGACACTTCCCATTGCCAGATCTAATTCCAACTTTTATGTTACATGATCAGGTCGTATTTCTAGACCTAGTGTAAAATACACAGCAAACTGGACATGATTGTTTTGAGTCTGATTTTGTATGATTGCATGTCGAAGAATTAGTTCTGTATAATTGCATGTCGAAAGATAATTTCTGTAAATTGCATGTCATTGAATACTGTCATTTCATATATGAATCATTTCTCAAAGAGGGAGGATTTAGAACAGAGCGTGTGTATGTACCTTTAAGAAGCATTTCCAGATATAGCACGTGCATATAAATACTGAGCACTTGCAGGCAGCAGTGCCATTTTGAGAAAACAGCCAAAGTGTTAACATATATGAGTGTGGTAGTGAGTCTGTTTATAAGTTTATTTAAGTTTAAGCTACAAAGCCTTATTCCTAATGTGTTTGTTTGTAATAAAGCTGTTTGAACTGAACTCACAACCACTTGTTGTTTTATCCTGTCTGGACGAACGACAACATGTATAAGCACTTTTATCTCAAAATACAACACGAGACTTCTTCAGATAGAAAAAGACGTTTTGTGTTGTGTTTTGAGATGAAAGTGCTTATACGTTTTATTAAACCAGTGGTGATCCTCAAGGTTTGTATCCAGCTTTGTGTGGTTTTATCGGTTTGGTCCTGTTCTGAAGTTGCATTCTAGGATGGAACACTACACAAAATTCTGGGTAGTATAAACCTATGCCAGTACTTTCCCCAAGTCTCTTCTGCCCCGTTTATAAACTTCCAATAGGAAGCCATCCAAGCCTGGAGCTATACTAAGTTTGAGTCTAGAAAGTACTGTTCTTACCTCTAAATCACTGATGGGTTTAGTAAAGACCTTGTTTCCATTTGAGCTAACTGGATTTGCACCAGCCACTGAGAAGTTCCACAAAGAAATGGCTGTATTTTGGACAGGGCTGTAGAGAGAGACACAGAAGCTATGAAACCCTTCTCTAAGATTATTTTTTCCTGTAATAGTGTCCCCTGACTGAGTGATAATCTGTAGTATGAATGTTTGAGGAGACTACTGTTTTAAAAAAGCAAATTGTACATTTAAGGTCTCCCTCCTGTTTCAGTCACCAAAATTGTCCCTTCCTTAAAAGCTCAGCCACTGCTTTGGTTAACTCCAATATGCATATTCCATAGATAGTTTCATCTTTAGATTTTTTTAAGTATTTAGAATCTCCCATTTCAGTTATTCTACTTTGCAGTATTTTCAGTTCACTCACTTCAGCTCTATGATCCTTCATTCTTCTTCTTTCTTCCTAAAGTCCACCCTCCCCAAGATAACCCCACATGTGGCTATCTTACGTTCTCCAAACAAAGCCTACCAGGAAGGCATACAAGAAGTCATAATAGATATCCCTAGTGTAAATGTCAGAAATAATAAACCTGATCCCTTCTTTATGACTTTGAGTCTTTCATCTAAAATGAGCCCATCTCCTTTTGTAACCTTCTGGGTAATCCTATCTATGTTTATTAGTAAATTGACTGGAGCATGGTGAGATAGAACTATCTCATGTATTACTGGATTTGGAACCTTTGCCTAAAGTGTGCAGGGATAAGTATTAAATGAATATTATTACATTTCTTAACAAGATCACTAGAAAAACTTGGGGTAAAAGCAACAGGGTGGGCCTCCCTCCAGATCTTTATCTGCTCAATAAATGTTATCCAGTTTCTCAAATCTGACTTTTCCTATGGTACCCTGCCTTATCATAGAGCTTGCCCTTAAGTTCATTAAGTACTGAGTTGTAGTCCTTTGCTGAAATGCTAAATTGAGTAAGGTTGGTGGTCCCCTGCTAAAGCTCCAGAAGTACCTCATAAAATTTATAATCAAATGAAAGGTCAGAGGCTGCTGGAAACACGCCACAAAAACTATCAGCAATAAGAAAACTATGTAATTAAATACAGATATGTTTTCTTCTATGCTACAAGACTTCATCAGATAAATTTCCTGTGTTCCCTACTACAATTTAAACTGAGAACAATTGAAATTCCACCAATAAAAAAAAACCATTAAATTATCCACAGCAAATTAAAAGGCTCTCTGTTAGTATAAAGCTAAAATACAATGCAAAAATACCTTAAAATAATACAAATAACTTTCATGTAACATATATATTCTCTAGAAATATGTATTATAAAAATAAATCCAACAATAAAAAATTTTAAAACCGTTTTGAAAAAACGTATTAAAAGATCAACTTTTTACATTGTGAATAGTCCATTGCCTCCATCCAGTGGTTATATGAATTAATGCATCTTGTAGAACATGTTTTATAAAATCACCCTAATTATATGCTATAATGTTCTTTTATCTCAATTTATAAAAAAGAATGACAAAACCTAAAAATAGGACAGGTATAATTTAACCACATTATAAGATGTAAAAATTAGTTCCATAAGCACGTCAGAAAGAAATAAGTGCAAAAATGCATATGTGTAAATATAGTGCCATTTAACTAAATATATAGAAGGCTCTATAATTTGGCAGCTCTTAGTTTTAATAGTGGGGCAATGGAGATGTTCTTATTTAAACCAGGAGAGGGGGGCTTGGCAGCATCCAGAGTCACCTGCCAGAATAGTTCACGGAATTCGCGTCTTGTGTCCCAAGGACCCCCAGCGTTAGCTCGAATAATATCCAGAACGAAAAAGGAAAAATTTGCTTACCCACAACTCAGAGTGTTTATACAAAGTATTTTTTTATCATTCCTTGTCCTGATGTCATACAAATGCTCGTAAATATGTTTTTTTAATTTTTGTTTAGTTTTGCCCATATAAAAGGCTCCACAAGGCCCACGGGTCACTAGTATGACAGTTACTATAACTGGTTCCAAAATTCACCTTATTCCTACCCATAATCTGTATGTGGTCAGTATTAGAAACATAGGCACATTGTGAACATGCTCCAGATCTAAATGTTCCTTTCTTTTTTGGCATTTAGTCCTCCTGTGGGCAATTTAAAACCCTCAAACAGTTCCTTTAAATTTCTACCCTTTTTAAAAATTTTCATGGGTTCATATACCAGACCCTTCAAATCAGTGAGGGTTACAAACCAATTCCACTCTCTTTTAACTGTCTCCTCAACCGTCCGAGACTCTGTATTGTATTCAGTAGTGAGTGCCCTCTTATATTGGTCCATATCCAATACAGGATAGTAGTTTCCAGTAATCAGGGTACCCCTAACCAATAAGGGAAAATATTTTTCGATATGGAGACCCTTATTTTCTGTTCTAATACCTCTCAGTAAATTTGCAGGGTACCCCCTTTCCATGAGCAAATCTTCCAAAAATTCACACTCTTCCTCAAAATCATCGTCAAGAGAGGTCATCCTACTTGCTGTAATTAACTTGCCTTTGTATATACTTTTTTTTCTGATAGTCATTTGTCTCCCCGCACATAACAGATATATTAGTTATTCATTGAAATCATCCTTTAATGTATTACATTGTGGTCACTGTGGTCTTATCAGATAACTCCTAGTATGTTTTATTTGTTAAAACATGTATTAGGCACTATTTTACCACTCGTAGATGGCATTTTGTGCACTTCACAGAATGCAGACTTTGATGTGCTACTCTGTAGTCCCTATGGTCTTAGCAGATAATTCTTAGTAGACATCATTATTGGGAAAGGTTGTACCATTCAAGCATGGCAACTGGCAATACGGTGTCTCTATACATAAAAGGAGTGTGTGCTGCTTACTGTTACTGTGATCTCAAATTTTATTATTTAAAAATCAAGACATTTCTGTGAGCAATCCCAACAGTTTTAATTATCTGGTATGCCATAGACAGGATGCTAAACAAAATGCTAGCTGTTTTCTAGATTAATGTTATGGTCATTTTTTATATTTTTTGGGGGGTATTATTATTTTGTTAGTGCATTAATTCTACTTAAAAGCTCATTAATCCTAACTAATAAGGAAAAGAGAGGAGGCTGCTGCTTAAACATCATTAACTGTACAGAGTGCTTAGTCATTTTTTTCTCAGCAATGTTATGAATTTATATATTATTGTATGTTTTTAATATTTTATTATTTCTCAGGTTTAACAGTTCCCTTATAAAATTCAGTCTGATGTACCCATTGGTATCATTTAGTCATCAAATAAGTAGTTAAATAATACAAGGTAGAACACAGAAATCCAAAAACAAAGCAAAACTAAACAAAACAAGTAATATGTTTCATGTATTTTTTGAGTTGCATCTTCTGCCTCTTGAATATATCTAGCATTCAGTTTTGACAACTTCATAATTGCTGGGAAGACTCAGATATAAAATTCCTGCAGATTTTGAAGTATTTATTTTAAATTATACTAGATATTACCACTAGCACATGTGGGCAAAAGCAAGAAGCAGATAACACTAATTAATCCATTGGCTGTCGATCTTCTTAGCTATCAACGGAGGCTACAGCGGGTGATTAAAGGCTATGAAAGGTAAGCATATTCTTCTAATCATGGACAATGCATACTGATATTTTCTTGAATCATATCCTATATTTGACATATAAAGTCAATACAGTCTGCATTATTTCTTGTAATCCTTGATATTTTATTCAGATATATTTTTGTTTTGGATACTGATGCATCTCTAATATCATTAACTTTTTCTTCCAAGAGGACTTCTGCAGCAATATTTATAATAACTGAACTTTCACTCAGCGTAACATCATCCTCGCTTGTACAGATTTCATTAGCAGTACAAAGCTGCCATATCTGAAGCTACTGCCTTTCTCATGATGAAATACCACCAACATACTTTTCTGAGTTTCACATGAATACAGTATTGCTACAAGATGTTTTATTGATCCCCTGAAAGTATTATTCCTTTATTGTCAATTTTAGTATTTATTTTGTCAGCAGCTTTCCACCTAATCTGTATATTATTGTGCTATTTTTTATACTGAGAGAAAACATGGAGGTATTTTGTTTGAAGATATTTAGATGCTGTGAAAAGATTTCCTCAAGTGTGCTGATGGTAAACAACATCTAGAGACTTTTACTTTGAATGTACCTCTTTTCATGTCCGTGAAACACGAGACTACTACTAAGGTTAAAAAAAAGGTAAAAAAAAAAAAAAAAAAAGAACATTTTATTGTAAAAAAAAAAAGCCATTTTATGGTTGAGACAAGGATATATCTAAAATATTTGAAATATCCAAACATTGAGATCACTATCCTTGACAACAAAAGTTCAACAATGCAAATGCAGGCATGTCACTACATATGGACCAAGGAATGCCCTCAGACCATGCAAAAAAATTCCTAAAATAAAGACAAAAACATTGTTTCTTTGCAGGGAGGCTAGAAGATTGCACCTTCCACACCCCCTAGTAATTTTATATACTGACACTAAAATAGCACGATTCCTAGGGAAGGAGTATATTCCCCAGCCCTGGATACTGTTTATTTATTTTATTTATTTATTTAACATTTGTTTACCGGGAAAGTCCGACTGGACACAGGTCCATCTTCAGTGGAGGCCCAGGGAGAAAAGCTCCAGCAATAAAAGACAAACATTATACAAAAAGAAAATAACAGATGACAAGCCATTATACAATTTACAAATTACAAGCCATAAACAGACAAAAGAGATACACATTACCAATTTTAACAAATAAATACATCAAAGGTGTATAGTGTTATACAGACTCAAGACTAGCATATAGTTGAGTAAATACAACATTTTTGAGGAAGACTTAAATAATTTGAGGTAGTAGATTAGGTATATATAAGGAAGGAAGGAAGGCAAGATAGGTTGGAAATATGAACAGTATATGAAGTATAGTAATATGAAGTGTAGAACCAAAAAACATCAGGGAGTGTGTATGAAAGTGCAGTATATAGAGTTAACCAGGTGGGTAGCAAGAACAAAGCCAGGTGTTTTCTAAGTGAGTAGATAGGAGTTTTTAAAATTGTACTTTGGAGCTGGTAGAGGAGATGGAGGTGGGTAGTTTATTCCATATTTTAGGAATGACGTTAGAGAATAAAGATTCCCCAGCTGAGTTATTAGCCTAAGAGTTTGTCACTGGAAATGAGTGTTCTAGAGGTGGTGTAAGGTTGCATAAGATTTTTAGAGCAGGGATTTTATCCAAGTGTTATGGAGTATTTTATGGGTAAAGGTTAGTCGTTTGTATTGGAGCAGCTGAGGGAGTTCTAGCCAGTTTAGTTGTTTAAGGGCAGTGCAATGGTGTGGCTTATATGGGGAGTTTGTAGTGAACCTGGCTATTTTATTCTAACACGTTTCTAGTTTAGTAAGGTCTGTTTTGCGTAGATTGGTCAGTATTGGGGAGGCGTAGAGTAGACGTGACAGGAGGTGTGTCTGGGCATTGGTGACTTTTGAGGATCTAGTTAAAAATTTCTTGTTTCTGTAAAGGAGGCCTCATTTTTTATATAGTTTGGGTTATGTGGATATCAAATTTTAGATTATTGTCAATTTCGACCCCTAGCAGTTTAGTATGAGTCACCGTGGTGATAATAGTTTTGTTTTTGTACTCTAGGGTTTAGAATGAGTTGAGAATTGATAAGCCAGAATTCAACTGATAGAAATGAATCTTGGGTTATAGTGTGGAGGTCCTGTAAGGTGGGAGCAGAGCATATGAGGGTAGAGTCATCTGTGTATTGTATCACAGATGCATAGTGAGTGGAGGTGTGGAGTTGGATGGTAAGAGGGTGAAAAGTAGTGGTCCTAAAATTGAGCTTTGTGGGACTCATAGGAAGACTGGGAGGAGAGAGGACAGGTGGTGTTGCCACAGTACAATCTGTTGGCCTGATGGGTAATTTTGGAACCAGGTAACAGTGGAAGTACTAAGGTTTAGGGAGGAGAGGACTTTGATCAATTTGTTGTGGTTTACCATATCGAAGGCTTTGGACAAGTCTAGAAAAATGGCGGATACAAATTGTCCTAAATTTCTATGGTGGTTGACTGTATTAGTAAAAGACTTGAAGGGTGTAGTGGTACTGTGATGGAGGTGAAATCCATGCTGTGTGATTGCTAGTAGACTGTGAGTGTTCAAGTAGCCCATGAGTTGAGTATAGACTGCTTTCTCTAGGATTTTAGATAAGGGTGATAGGATAGGAAACTGGGCAGTAGTTACTAAGTTCAGTTGAGTTGCCTCCTTTGTGGAGAGGTATTATATGGGATATTTTCCAGATAGCGGGTACTATGCACTCTGATATTGATCTGTTTATGAGTATTGCTACTGGGTAAGCTATTCCTTCTGCAGCTATTTTCAGAAATTCAGCTGGTAGATTGTATGTGGCTAAGGTAGTTGGTTTTAGTTTATGCAGTAGTTTTTTTACAGTATTTATTGCTACTGGTTGTAGTGTAAATAGACTGGAGTGGTTTTGCGTGGGGCTGCTGAGCAGGGGAGTTACTGTGGCAAGGTTATTGGAGATGTTATTTGTATTGTCTAGGGCTAGGATGGTTTCTGTGAAGTAAGTATTAAATTGAGGTGCTATGTTTTCAGACTTGGTATCAGAGGTTGGAAGTTTTGCCTGGAGATAGTATGTTATTAACTGCAGCCCAAAAGTTTTGTGGACTGTTATGGTGTTTTTCATGAATATTGTGGTGGTAATTGATTGTATCCTGTTTGATGAGTTTTATTAACTTTGTTACAAAGTTCTAGAAATGTTAGTTTTGTCGATTGGGTTTTGTGTTTGTGGTATGGTTCCCAGGCTTTGTCCCTAGTTTTGAGAAGGGATCGTCATTCTGTACTCAACCAGGGTGCATAGTTGGCTTTAACTCTAATGGTTCTGGGGGGAGCATGGCTATTTAGAATATCTAGAAAAGTTGTATTAAGGGAGTTGACTGCTTCATCCAGAGGCAGCTGTTTGAGAGATTCCCAGTTACAACTTTTTAGGGCTGAGATGAAATTTTGTGAGTTAAAGAATTTTTTGTTTCTGATTGTATGGTGTGAGGTGTGGTTAGTTTGGAAGGTGCTGGAGCACATAAGAAAGGTTGGCAAGTGGTCACTCAGACCATTGGGAAGACAGCCTGCCTGAGATGATAATGAGGGATTGTTAACCAAAATCCAGTCAAGGGTATCTTATCTGCCTGAATGCAAGAGCAGACTGTTAATCTCATACAAGTGTTGACCATTTGTTTTTTGATCAAAGTGTGTCAACAAAACAGATGTCAACATTTGGCAGTTTCGATCATTATTACTATTCTTGCTTTTAGGCAGATAAGCAAAGGAACAGGAAAAATTGACAAAAAGAAGCCAAAAAATACTCCAACTTCTGCTCTAATGGTCACTAACCTTAGAAAACTTCCATAATGGTAAAAATAGAGACCAGGATTCAGAACTATTACTGCCAGTGATAACCCCATTTTACCTCTGATAGCCATTTCCAATTCTAAGATAGCCCTATCGCAACTCTTACCTCTACGAGGTGCAGCACCAAGGTGATCTGTCTCTCTGGCCTATAGCAAATACTGTTGAGGCATTCCAGGGGAGAGGCATATAACAATGAGGCATGTGCTGTCCACATAAATTTCTACAGTAAGTGTTTATGCAGCCAAGCAATTCACAGAACCAAATGGCTGAATAAATCACTATTACCAGCTGCATTAATTAATGCAGCCAAAAGCTCATATTCACTCATTACTTTCAGTGGCTGAGACTGTGTTAGAGGTAAAGTCAGCTAAATCCAGCCCACTGCAGTGCCAGCACTAACTGCAGAAGAAGTGCACAACGTGCAGTATATGGGCAGAAGATGTGCATTTAATTGTGCCATGCCATATTATATGGTGGAGTTCATGAGACATCTTCAGAAACAGGCATGCTCACAAGCCATAGAAGGCTGTCACCTGTGTAGGCATGCACATCACCCAATGGGTGAAGGGTTAGGGCCATAAAAACTAAACCCTGCAGGCTGCCTGTCAGACAGCCTCCCATGGTCATTTCTTGCCTTACAGGGGAGATAATGGACTGATTTTAACTGACCAAACACAACTCATAAAACTTTCCTTCATTTATAGGCTGTATTGTTGAGATCTAAGCACTGTTAATCCCTAGTCTGTGTGAAACCACTGCATGCTGTATTGCTAGAAGTTTTTAATTCTTTCCATACTCAGGATGGAGTCAGTATGTGTAAGTAAGGATGTGTGGGATGGAGTCAGTATGTGTAAGTAAGGATGTGTGGGATGGAGTCAGTATGTGTAAGTAAGGATGTGTGGGAAGGAGTCAGTATGTATAAGTAACGGTGTGTGGGATGGAGTCAGTATGTATAAATAAGGATGTGTGGGATGGAGTCAGTATGTATAAGTAAGGATGTGTGGGACGGAGTCAGTATGTGTAAGTAAGGATGTGTGGGATGGAGTCAGTATGTGTAAGTAAGGATGTGTGGGATGGAGTCAGTATGTGTAAGTAAGGATGTGTGGGATGGAGTCAGTATGTATAAGTAAGGATGTGTGGGATGGAGTCAGTATGTATAAGTAAGGGTGTGTGGGATGGAGTCAGTATGTATAAGTAAGGGTGTGTGGAACCTTGCTGCCTTGCAAAAATGCTTATTTCTGTGTGAGTGTTTTGTTTGTAGGCCAAACAGTTGTTTTTGAACTACCATGCCTTCATTGTTTACAAGAAAAGCATTATAGACCAGTTGACTTTTCCAAATAATTTCTAAAGGCTGCGCTAAACACTTTTCTCAGGTTCCTGTACCCAAGGGACTCATCTGATTAGATTCTACCAAAATCTACACTTCTGCAGTTATTCTTCCATTTACTATAGGAGAAAAGACCATATAATCACGCCCCCACCACGGAAAATGGATATTAATTATATTCAAGCTTCTTTGTGGTGCTGGGGAAAAAAAATAGGTAATAACCTATTCTACACTTGTCAAATATCAATAAGTTTCTTACTGTCATGTAATTTTGATTGTCGACCTTAAAGAACTCATTACCTTTCATTTGCCAGCAAACTTAAGTGGCTATAATGGGCATGGATTACTTTTGCCTGCATATTCCCAAATCTCCATATCACAGAAAATTATTGATATTCCAAGTGAGCCAGTTTAAGGTCCATTTCTCAGCTCTCTGTTTGCATTACTTCCACAAATCAGCATCAGTTTTTGCCATTCTAGTGACATATCATGTACTGATGTTTCTATACCTGGAAAACACATTGATAGACACAACATTTTCTGGACAGTGTCTCCCAGTAGTCAGGTACTGGTTGTCATGTTACCTGCACAGAGAATTGCATTCTTGGAGCCAGTGCTAAATGCAGCATGCTCAATGTCTTTTACTACAGAAAGAATTAGGGAGATAGCAAGTCACATGTTTCAGATAGCAGGCCTGGCAACCACTGCAGTGACATAGTAGATTATAATTTAGGAGTTTCTGTCTTCTTGCATCATTATGACTCCAAACACAAAGCTTCACATGAAAAGGCTCAGGGGTTATTAAAAGATTTATGGAATCAAACTGCAACCAGATCCACATAAACAATAGATACACATCTTGCAAATGTCTGCAGAAGATTTAGTCTCTTGAAGAAAACCTCAAACCTTATCTCTGAAAATAAAATTCTTTCCAAAATCTCTGGCCATTTCCATGCAGTGGATCATTCAGATTGTGATTTGGAAACCCACCTAAAACTCTATGAGATACTAAAGCATTTGTTCTACAAAGGAGTGTTTTCTCCACTCAGACTTAAAGAAAATGACAGCAGTATTTTTAGCTTTAAGACATTGCTGCGAATTCACACTAAGGAACACATCGTATAAATGCAGGTTACACAACAGTAAGGTGCTACACAAACAAACAAGGGGGATGTGTACATGTACAAACCATCAGATGTAGATACCATAGTTTTCAAAGACTTAGACTTCAAATGTATTTATCTCCTGCAATTCTACAGTGAAGTCTTAAAATTCAAGTATAAAGGTAACCCCCAAAATGTTAACATGACTAGTAGTTAGCTCCCACCAGAACCAAACAAAAGTTGAAGTTCAAGATCAAAGAAGCCTAAGGGTCCACATACATAAACAATGCAATAAAAGAAAATATCTTAGAACACACAACTAAATGAAAGACCCACAAATCAAAGCCAACGTCAAAAAATTATTGAAGGTACTGAAAAATGCCATCAAGAAAACAAAGGCATACCATGAACGTAGACTAGAATTGGAAGCTAAAGATAATTACAAATTCTTCTTTATGTATGTCTGAAAATTAAGAAATAGCATCCAACATTGCTCTGAACTTGCCCAAAATGGCACCACATATTCTAATCGAGAAGATATCAAAATTGAATTAGATAGCAAGTTCAGTACAAATTTCACACCTGAGATAAGTATACTTAAACCCAAGAGATGTACATACACAATTTCCTTGGGGGCAAAAATCTTGCTTACAAACAATGTTGTCAAGAATACATACACAAACTACATCCACCACACATAGTGCCCCCACACGTAGACCATTTTATGATGAGGCACTAGAAAGCAGTCTTCCCAAACCTCAAAGACCTCCTAAGTCTACAAACAGCAATGCCAATCCTCAGCAATGTCTAAAGCATAAACCAGGAGCAACACCAAGCACTGCACATAAGCCTACACCCAACGGACCCCTGAAAACAAAGCTCATAAGGCAAGCAGATAATTTACCCAGGACTCTTGTCATAGGGGACTCCATTGCATGACACAACAATGCCTCACTCACCAGACTGTACATGGAGAAGAGTATGGCCATTTGCTTATCTGGAACCAGGATCTGTCAAGTTACACATGCACTCATGTCATTGCACCAGAGGTGCCAGTATGATTCTGTTGTAGTCCATGTGGGTGCAAATGACCTGGGACATACATCTCTGGATTATATGAAGAGATATGTTATGGGCCTCTCTGAATATGTGTCTCAGACCAGTATCTGCCTTGTATTAAGCAGCATTCTACCTTCACCAATGATGATGTCGTAGTATGAACAAAAAATGATTGACTTTAACAATTGACTTAGTTTCTGGTGTCATTTCAGGGGAATTCAATATCTGTCAGCCTGGAAGAACATGGTCAACAGACCATGTTGCTTTGCCAAAGATGGCCTGCACCTATCCGCCATGGGTTTTTGATTTTGGTTAAAATTTTACCCACCCCCTTAGAGCCTTTTTTAGGCAATGCCAAAATGACAAACCTACCAAGATAGGAAATAAAATCCAAAAGAACCCAAAGATGTAACTGCTCAGTGCTAGGACCCTTAACAAGAAATTCCACACTGTGCAAGCTCTCCTCACTCTAGAGAACATAGACATCTGTGCTGTTACCAGTACATGGTTTAAAGCTGTAGAAGGTATTTCAGCAGTGCAAGGCTACAGTGCCTTCCACACATTTAGACCATTAGCCACACAGAGATTAAAGGTAGAGGTGTCTTGATCTATATTAGCAACAAGTATACCTCAAGGTTGGTTAAACAGTGTGATACCCTGGGGTTCATCCATGTGCAAATCACCTTAGAGAAAGTCCCTTATCACATCTTAGCAAGCTATAGGCCATTGTCTGTCTAAAGTATCCCACAACTCTTATCTAAATCTACTGGAGGCACTCTCCATCCAACCAAACACTTTATTCATGGGAGACTTGAACTACCCCAATACAGGCTAGGAAACATACACTGCCTCCATCTTGCAGGCACACTGTTTCCTGGACTTTGTTAACACAAATGTCCTTGATCAGTTAATGCACACTTCAACCAGAAGTTCAAACATACTGGACCTTGTTCTCACCAATATGGGAGAGCATTGCATCCCTCCATGATATATCCTCACTGTTGAGTTCAGATCACAAAGCTGACTCATTTGTAATAAAAATCAACTGGGAAAACTCAGCAAAACCTGTTACAGTTAGAAACTATTCTAAAGCAAACTACATCTTATTAAGTGACAGTTTATCAAAATTCAGTTCACTGCTCAACCCAGAGTCCTCAACAACCTACGCAGAATTATTCACAGAAACACTTTACAACCATGTAAACGGCTACATAGAGGCTGCTGTACCTACCAGAGGTAGCCTGAAACAAACCTCAAAAACACACCACATTGGTGGAATCCTAATCTTAAAGGGTATATAACAAAAGGAAAAAACTCATGGCCAAAGTCAGAAAGAGCAACTATCATAATGATATCTTGCTAATAAAACTAAACAGGAAACTAAGAGGACTAATTAAATCCAACAAGGCTAATTAGAAGACCAAGACAGCTTGTCAAGCTAAAGAGAACCACAAAGCCATCTGAAACCTCAAAGGTAACATGCAAGAGTGTGCAGAACTGGTGGTAAATGGTACGACCTTCACTGAGTACAGTAACATAGTGAATCTGCTGGCCGACAAATTAATTTCAAACTTTACCCCCAATTCCATCCCCTAACACCCCTTGTAAAATCCCAACCAACATACCCCCCCAACTATCAGCAGAGAGCAAGTCATAGCAGCATTCACTAAACCTAAATACATGGCCTCACTGGGGCTCGACAGTAACCTAAATAGCCTCTTAAATGGCCTGAAACATGATCTATCAGGACCACTTGAGTCACTTTTTGAGTATAGCCTCAAAAACAGGCTGTGTGCCAAGTGAATGGAGGATAGCAACGGTTATCCGCCCTCACAAGAGTGGACCATCAGTCGACCCCAGAAACTACAGATCCATTAGTCTGACTAGTCTAATATGCAAAACCACAGAATGAATTCTCATGGAAATGATCAACAAAGACATTGTCAACCTACAGACACAGAATCAGTCCCAGTTTGGTTTATTCAAAGGAGGGTCATGTCTACTTAACCAAGTAGACTTCTTTGAGAATGTAACCAAGACAATGGATGAAGGGAAAATGGTACATACTGCCTACTTAGATGTGGCTAAGGTGTTTGACATAATACCCCACACAAGTATTGTGGGCAAACTCACCAAACTAGGCATACATCCCTACACAACATGCTGGATTGCCAGCTGGCTCACCAATAGGACCCAAGAAGTCAGGATTGGTAAGACCATCTCCACCAAGAAGCAGGTCACAAGTTGAGTACCACAAGGGTCCATGCTGGGCCCGCTCCTATTTGGTATCTACTTGTTGGAAGTAAAGGCTAATGTCAAGGACCTCTGGCTCACCAAGTTCACAGATGACTGCAAATTGGGAGCTATCATAAATTCTCCCCCTGACACTAACATCTTGCAAGAGAATCTGACACAGACAAATGACTGATGCCAAAGCCATAGATTAAAACTTAATTCAAAGCAGTGCATTATAGTGCCTTTTGGGAAACATCTACCTGGGCAAATTACTCCCTAAGAGTTTACCAAGTAGTTAGAGATCTGAGAGCATATGTAGACAGTAATTTGGCCTTTGACCAATAAATAGCCAAGATGGTAAGAAAATCATTTTATGTTGCCCAACTTTTAAGTAAGGTATGGCATCCAGTTCCAGGGATGTTATAGTACCACTCTACTCATCCCCTATCAGACCCATCATTGAGTACAATGCCTCCCTTTGACATGTACCTAACTAGGCATATGCAACAGCTGGAATGCCCACAGAGATTCCTCACCTAGAGAATTCAGGGTATTAACATACTGTCCTATAGAGGTTGCCATAGAACACTGTCTCTGTACTTAGTCTCCTACAGGTTGTTGAGAAGCGATCTGTGTTTGGCATATAAAGCATCCTTGGACCCAGCCCTGCTGGAGCTTTTGCACATTTGCAAAATGTGCAGTACCAGAAACATTAGATCCAGGGATATGAACTTTGCTTGCAACATAAATCTAACATGCTAGAGAGACAGATATATGATTCAAAGGATCCCCAAGCTGTAGAATTGGCTCCCCATCCATGTGAAGCAGAATCCATCCATAACCCTTTTCAAACATCTTGACTGTTAGATGGAAAATTACAAATTCATCCCTGGCCTGGCCCCATGTCTGTTATAGACAGAGGCCAACAGTAAACATTCCCTAACTAACACTGGATGGGTAATCATAAATTCATCCCTGGGCTGGCCCCAATGATTCTTATAGACATTGGCTGACAGTAAACATTCCCTAACTAATATACACCCCACATAACTTTTTAGCAAGCTTCAAACAAACATACCCCACCCGCAATTAAGGCATACATGTTACAAGGGGATGAAGTTGGATTGGGTTGTGTGGCTAGGCTTATAAAGGCCCTGGTGGTCGTTAGCCTAGTATATAACTATAAACCTATGAGAATAACATACGTTGTATCTTGACCATGCAAAAATATTTGATACCACACCACATGCTAACATAATTAACAAGTTCAGTGTACTCCAATTTGATCCCTATGTAGTAACATGGATTGCAAGTTAACTATGGGACAGTGATGGTGGTAGGTGGATCCTCAGAGAGCAGGAAGGTAACCAGTGAATATCCATCAGTGATCCAGAGTAGGATCACTGATATTCTATGTATATTTCTCTGATCTCCAAATCAAAAACAGGGATCTGTGATTAAGTTTGCAAATGATTATAAGCTGGGTGTCATCCTTAAATACTCATCTGACATACCTAAGTTACAACTTGAATCGCACATATTAATAGCTGATCCAGAGAAAACGAGCTAAAACTTAATGCTGAAAAGTGCAATATTGTTACATTTTGTAAACAGTCCCTTAGCCCATTGTATAGTATACAGTATAGATAATGCTGCACTCCAAAGGAAATATGCTGTTAGAGAGCTTTGAACTTGGGTGGATAATTCGCTCTTCCTTGATCATTATTTTGCAACAGTGGTTAGGGAAGCCTTCTGTTTGGCACAGCTGATCACAAAGGGTATCTACTCTAGATGCAAAGAAGTCCTTACCAGTCTGCTTTCTGCACTTTTAAGGCCCATCAGAAAATAAAATGTTGCCTTTGGGATATATCTTTCTAGACATATTAGGCAGTTGGAGAGACCCAAGATGTTCCTAACAAAAAATATAATAAACTAAAATAAAAATCACAGGCCAACTGGATTTGTATATTCACAAATTCAACCCCTGGCATGATAGTCCTATCACTCCTCAAAAAGCAAAGTAAGGTCTAAGGGTAAGTAAAGGCATAAGTGACTATATAGCACAGCTGTATTGTACTTTTTATAATTGCACGATTCTATACTGTGTAATGAAGTAATGAATGTTTAAGAATAGATTACAGTTAAATCTTCAACTAGTTTACCTATCAGGAGTGACTGCACTGTGGTAAATTTATTATGCAGGACAACTGAAAAAAACAGCATCTTCAGACAGTTGAGTTCAGTGGGAGAGCAGTGCTCAGGCTATGAACTTATGTTCTCATTGGTACCAGTCAAATACCTGCATGATGAACGGAAACTAAGACGATGCCACCAAACAACATACATGCTGTAAAGCAAAATTAGGAAAATGATTTGTCTAAAGGGATTATAAAAGCTGAGATGTTCAAAAACATGAAAGACACCAAAGCAATGACTACTGCAGAAAAAGACATCACTATAAGAGCTGGACTGAGGAACTGAATATAAACAATAAATGTGTGAGATTCAAGTTTAATAATAAGGCAGAAATTAATGCAATGTCTGTAAAAATCTTAACATTTCTAAAACTGAAAGGGGCTACATTAAATCCATCCACATGAAAATTATTTATCTGTTCTAACCATTGGATGTCACCTCAGGTCAAATGAACACTTATTTGTGAATAGCAGAATTGAGGATTGCAAAGTCATCCGCAGTGAAACAGTTGGCCCTCAACATAAACTACTGTTTGCCACAATCAGCTGCAAGTAGTGGTCAGAGAAGGCTGAAAACCTGGAAGTTTACTGGAGAGAAAGCACAACACTTCAAGGGATTACTCAGGGCTCTAGCACCTCAGGATGAAGAGGAAATAGGTGGAGTTGAAGAAGAAGAATGGCAGCACCTCAAAACAGCATGTGTGAGGACTACAGAACAGGTATGCAATCAAGGAAGGTGTGAAATAAGGTACATAAGGAAAGCTGGTGGTGGCATTCAAAGTCCAGGAAGTCCTCAAAGTGGGATATAGAAAAGACAGAACAGGCTAGGAAGGAATACTGGTTGGCTAACAAAAAGGCTAGACAAGGAGTTGCAATAGCAAAGAATAAGGCATCAGGGGCCCTGTCCCAGCTTCTGGAAGGTGAGTCAGTAGATGCCACTAACCATGAAGGCAACCTCTTACCTAACCTGTGAAGTGTGATACTGAATTCTAATTCTGACACAAATTCAGGGCACTTAGTATCTTACTAATTAAGATACCAGATTCAAAGGAAAATGGTGAGATAGAACAGTTAATTAAAACAGTGAAAAAAACAGGACCAGGACTGTCTTAAGGTGTTCCTCTCATTTGGTTGAGTCATTGATAGAGTTACTCTGACAGCAGTTTTTATAAGGCATGCTGAATGTAGTAGGTCACAGAAATTAGTCCAGGATGTAAAATCTCAGATAGCAGATGCATGTTACAGGTAACTTTCTTTTCATTAATTCCACCACTGAACTGTGTAAACCTTTGCCTGAAAAGGGTAAAATTTCAAAGTCATGCCATGATTCTTCCTGACTCTCAGTGACTCCCTTCCAGAGAAACTGCTCAGTTTCTAAGTCTTCTGCACAAAAAACAGAATCTGTTCAACATATTCATCCCAGAAAGAAAGTTAAAACAGACCAACCATTCACTGCTCATCAGTCTTCTGTCAAAAAGAACAAACTAACTCAGTTATTAGAAGTATTGCATTTTTATTTTGCATTAACCATGGGAATATTTAGAAAAAAAACTACAGTAATTATACTTTTCTTTTTCTGTATTAATTGATAGTATTATGAAGATTAAGACATGACATTATAGCAAGGAGAATTATATGTATCTATACCCTGCCCATTATAATTTATTCTGCTTATTTAAAGTAACCACTGTTCATAGAATTACTATTATTTAACAACATGAAGTCCAAATCTAAGTCAGACCAGCAAGATCACTTCACGAAGTAATAAATATCCAGAAAAAATTAAACGAAAAGTGATGCCACAATGGAAATTTATTAATTAAAACAAAGTTAAAATGAAGTTAAAAAAACAAGATGACCACTTTCGGCTTTCACCTTCTTCAGATCTGTCAGTATCCAGTCAGAGTTGTAATTAAATAGAAGGAATATCCAATCAAACACAACTGTGAAAACCCTGCCTTACTGGGAGTTCAGCTTACTAGCTGCAATTTTATTCATTCCCATTTCCTTATCTGTTCTCACGTCAACTCTCCAATCAATTATGTTTAAAAAAGGGGGAGTGCCCATTCAAATTCACCTTCTCAGATGATGCCTCTTTAGGACTGGCGTTAGTGGTAATAATTCATTCAATCCCGGTTCTTTATCTGCCCTCAGGTCAGCTATCCATTATGTTTCTTCATATTCTGTTAATTCCTTTAAATTACCTCTTCTCGTGCTAGAATATACCACTTGTAGAGCCATAAACCGAAAGGAGTGATTAGGATCCGTTATTATATGTTTGCTCAGGGCATTTACCGGACTTTTATTTTTTATATCCCTAAGATGCGCTTGAATCCTAACTCTAAACTGGCAGTTCATTTTTCCTATGTAAAAACTATATATGTATATATATATATATATATATATATATATATATATATATATATATATATATATGATTTTTGCTCCACAATCAACATATGTCTTTAGTTTAAAATGTAGGATCTATAAACATAATTTAGCCATCAGAAAACATGATGCAAACAATGCTTTGGCTAAACACTCTTTGATTTGTGAAAGTTTTAGGAAGTATACATTCTTTGTCATTGACTCTGTAGGCTTTAGAAGGTGATTATAAGGTTTGCCTGAAATGCTGAGACTCTAGATGGCAAATAGCATTTATGGCAGATCGACTGCCAAGATTAAATGATATGATTAATATAAAATGTTTTATTTTGAGAGTGACTCAATAGTTTAGAATGAATGTGCCTGATCCTGACTTTAAAAGCTAAGCAGGATCGAGTCTAGATAGCATCTGGATGGGAGACCATTTGGTAACATCACTTTTTGGACAATAGATTTCAACACTGCTTTTTAGATTGGTGGCAAAAAGCAGTCAAGATGTATGATTGGTTCTATGTCTAAACAAAATAAAAGCACTGTAATAAGGCATTTGCAGCATAAACATATAAGAGTCTGTCAGTAGCTCAACAGGGGGTGCACTTGTTTTAACAGTGGAAGAACAGAAGACTCTTAGTTCTGGGGGCTCTAGTCCATTAACAGGTACGTTGATTATTTTTAATTCAGTATTGATGCTACAGTGCATCATGAGGGAGGGAGCAGCACACCTGAGTGTGTCATTCTTCTGATGAGATGTTAAACTGGTGTTCCTTCCTCCTGAGTTGATGGTAGCTCTGGTGGATAGAATCCCCTCACACTTATTATTTATATGCACATATTTATGTCTTAAAATACATTGCTAACATCCTTGTATGCATATTTACACAATACTTTTCATTTCCATTTTTATAAAAGTCAATATCCACGCTTTGTATAATAACCACATTTTATGCTCTGTCGCTCTTATTTCCATAGTTATCAAATTTATTAAACATAACTTCTTCTCTTTTAGCTTTCCATATTTCCAAAACAACAGTGAACATATTCATTTTCTCTATATTTAAATTGCTTTTGATTGGAAAATAATGTACATATTTATTTAGAAGTTGTTTCCGCAATGTTTTCACTCTTTCACATTGTAGACAATATGCATAGAGGTTCCAGCCATAACGTATGCATAACATAGTGTATTATGATCGGGTCTCCAGTCATAACTATGTTAATATGTGTTCAAGACATAGATGCCAAGAAATTCACTCTCAAGGTGAACTTTGGCATCAATGTCGAGAACACACATTAACAGGTTATGACCAGTGAGATCTGATCATAACTTTTTGTAGTGCATGACATTTTAAGTCCTCCATGAACTACCTGTTACAAAAAAAAAAAAGAAAAGCTGAAGTGTTTTTGCTGGCTTTGAAAGCCAGTAAAGCACTTAACCAAGTTCTGTTGCATAGGCAGCAAGTAAGGAAAAAAAAAATGGGGACAGTTTTTAAATAATGCCCTAACTTAAATAAATTACTTACAGACTAATGTCTATGAACTTACATGAGCATTGGAGGAAAGATATTCAGGCACTGCTGAGAGTGAAGGAACATCCCATCCCTTTTACCCAACTGTAACAGTGTTTAGGGGATGTGTAACATTTGTTGCACACCTTTAAAAGTGCTGATACAATTGGTTCTGGCTCTAAATAAGTGCAATATTTTGGAGCATAATCGTGGAGCACCATGCACCAAAAAACCTTTCCAGCATTACTTTCCAGTATTACTTTATACATTCTACACCTTTCACTGGGAGTTTTTCTAAGAACAATCTCCACAAAAATATTGATATGCTTATCTAAATTTCAACTTTCTCATTCTGTCTTTTATAGCCTTCTTCGTATGTTCATTCTAATCTTGCCAAGGTACTACATAATAGTTCAATATTAGTATTTCATGCCATATTTATTCCACTCCAGTTTCTTCCACATCTAATTCCAAACAGTAACTTGTTTGATATTCAGTCATTTCTGTAGTACTGATGTTCATCATCCTTTTTAACGCTTTCATCTTTTTATGCTTAATCAATAATAGTTGTGCTAAAATTTGCTTTTCCTGGTATTTCTTACATTTTATTACCCAAAAGAAATGTAATGGCGCACTGCATTAATCAATTGTAATCCACCATTCCACTTTTGTTATAAAATGCTCCTGTCTTTACCAGAGTTAGATTGATTTATCCATGAACCCTGTATTACTGAAACAAAATCTGCAGTAATTATTTTTTATTTTTTTAATGGGAACACATTTATACTCCCTATGTACTACATTAGTAAATAGACATATTTTTAAATGATAACTTAAATGTTGTATATAAATGTTCTGAGAATTTAGGACAAAATTATTTCCTTTATTTTATGCAACAGTTACATAAAACAGTTATTCTATATCCGAAACACCTAAATGTTATAAGAAACACAATAAGCAGCTAAAATGCTACAAGAATAACCTTTTATTTAGGCAAAAGAGTGAAGTTCTGACCTTTCTACTGGCTGTGGGTATGTTTCGGCCTGCAAAATCTGACGTTTGTACCAAAAATGTCCCACTTTGGGCATTTGAAAAGGTGGTAACCCTAATTACAGGACTGTATACAGTGCTTACTTTTCTCTGGAACCACCTTCCTGTTTTCAAATGGTATACTTTATACTGTAATTTCTGCCATAGAACAAAAAGTTCCTTTAATTTTCACTACCTGTTCTAATGCTTTACTTTTTAATTTATTCAGATTGAATCCAACTAACCTTAATAAATTTATCACCACTTTATTAATTTTGGTATCCACCCCTTACTTCAATCCATCAGCATATATCATCTGCATAGAGTAACAAAAAATGGCACTATCTTCAACTCTCAAAGCGAACTTAGCGTGCCTCAGATTAACCACAGCTTCTACTGCCAGTTCATTCATTACTGATTAAAATAATATACTGCTCACTGGATAGCCTTGCCTAATGCTTCTCCTTGTTCTAATTTCTACACGTTGCCAATCATTTATCAATTCATTTCATATGCTTTTTGTAATAAATGTAATTGTTTACATCTTGTTCTATAACCTTATAAAATTCTCTGTAACTGACCATGCATAACTTTATCATATGCTTTTGTTACATCTCCTTCAACTGTCTGAATGTCTTATGAATGTATACTATTCCATCTCTCTTCTCCATTATTAATACCTACATCACCTTACTTTGCCTCCATTTTACACCATATGTACCTTCTACCAAGAGTTTTACCAACACTGTTTTAAATCTTTTTAAAAATAACTTCATGATCCTCATATAATCAGTATTTTTTGAAGTAACTGATTTCCATTTCCTTTTATCTGCCTTTTCTCCTTTTTTCATATAAGCCGTATTACTCCTTTACATATTTGGTCATTATGAATTCCTTCCTCCCTCTTCTTATTCATAACATTAGCAAATAATATTCATACCATTAGCAAATAATATTCATAACATTAACAAATAATTGTTTCTGCACTTTAGCCATATCCTCTTAAAACCTGTAAGTCAGTCCATTTAAACTAGGAATTAAATATTCCGTTGTCTGTTTCAAAACAGTATCTATCTCCTGCACTGTTACAATTCCATATTTTACCTCCAGTGGTACTTTTTTGTTTCTTTTAACCCTGCAGTCATTTTCTATTGCTTCTGCTTCACCTGCCTATATCCTCTTAACACAATCCACCATTATTTCCATAATCTCCTCCTGCTTGTGTTTTTCCTGCCTTGTATCATCCCTTTTACTGTTAGTGTTCATTCAGCTTTTCCTACAGCTTTCATAAAAAGGGACAGTTACTTCTTTCTCTTTTTAAATACTATCTTTGCTTATATGAAGAAATCATAACTCTCTCCCTATTCTCTTCATAAGACATCCCTTTACACACATACACACACACACACACACACACACACACACACACACACACACACACACACACACACACACACACACACACTGTCATCTGACTGTAATGCCTCAAACAATATATGTACCTAATACTGACATAACTTTTTATTTTGTTTTATTCTTTCTTTTTCTGCTTGCAAACTTTGTTTATATATTTTCTTTTAAAACTTAACCATTCCTTCCAAGATTCAAAAATGCCTTATTCTAAGACAATCCATCCATAACTAAAATATCTCTGTCATTTTTATTAAACCCAGCCATTACAATCTAAGAGGAAGCAACTGAATATTCTTCATAATATCCTGTGAAAACTTTTTCTTTATTTTGCTAAGATCACAGTTGAACATACCTAACACAATTATACTCGTATTTACCATCACATAAGGGTTAATACTTTTAAAGTTTTACCATTAATTGTTGCATCCAGCACTGACATCCTTCAAGATTTAACCAATATATAATCTAAATGCCCAGTATTAGGATTTTTAAATAAAATAGCTATACCTGAATGGTATTTAAGTCCCAAATTCCATGCTTCTTACTTCCATCTTATTTTTCTCTGTTTGCATCCTTATATCATCTGACACAATTATAGTATCTAATAACAATTTAGCATCCATATCCAACTAAACTCAGCTTTCAGTAATACATAATCTTCTTGTATCATTTTATACAATTCAAAATTATTTTTTCTCTTTCGGGGTTTTGTGAGATTCTTTAACGTTCTTTTCCTGTCCTTTATTCTTTCTGCAATATATCTTCTCTATTTTTTCTACTATTTTGTCTTCTCTCTACACCCTCATTCACTTCTTCCACTTTCTGTAATTCACAGCCATTCTGTTTGTATATCAGACTTTTCCAAGCCAACATGCTATTCCTCATCCCCAGTTTGGTGCATGCCACTGCTTTATCCCTTTGATCACAAGTTAACAGATTCTGTTGTCTTATTTGTAGTCTTTACTTGCATATTTTCTACATTTTGACTTCCTGTATCACTATTAATTTCATCGTAATGTGTAGCTATTTTCTGACATTGTCATTATTTTCATTCATGAAAACACTGTTTTCCTTTTGTTTACATTCAAACCACAAAAGGCTTACTCTGTGATAGTTTTTGCATTCCTTTTCACATTCTGCTGCAGTATATATATTATTTGCCCACAGTGCTGGGATCTTTTCTTTCTACATTCATTTATTAAGTGTTTATCCCGTCTACAAAAATAACATGTCTTGGGTTGTCCCCTGTATCACAATACCTCCCTTAACTTATTAACATAAATAATACTTGGCAAGTGGGTCACCTTATTTTCTTCCATCTTTAACAAACGTTTACTTTCCCATCCCCTTCTCCACACATTGCAGTCATTGTTTACATTTTTTATCATTGTTAATGTTACCACATACCGTCCTTTAAACACGACATAATATCCACTTCCTCTGTTAGGTCTGTTTGCATAAATACTTTTTCCTAACGCTGCACAGTCTTCCCTGAAAACTAAAATAATACCACGGGTACACATTTTTGTTGCTTTTACAGGTATTCAAAATTTTCTCTAGTAATGTACAAGGTTCAAAAGTTAAGTTACAGAATTGCTTGTTATCTAAATGTATAAACAATCTGATATCACATGCTTTAAATCCCACTAGGACTACTGAAGAGCACAGACAGAATATCTGTCAGTTGGACGATCCTTTATTTGGTTTAATTCTTCCTGTTGCCTGTTTCTTATTTCATACCACAAGCAAAGCCTGATTTCCAGTTGATGCTGCCCAGCACTATGCCCATATTCACAGCATTGTCCACTGAAATATAGGCATAGTTTAAACGTCTCTTATTTCTGTCTGTATTTCCAAACAGTACCGATTCCATGATTCTATATGGACTACTTTATTTCCAAATGACAGACATACTTTTCAGCCACTGTGATCCATAAAAAGACAGACTCATTATTCAGTTCTGACTGCTGCAATGTATTCATTAATGCTGAATTATCCAAACATTCTGGTTACAGTATTTTATTATATATATTATAAATGATACCGCTCTTTGGACAGACACAGTTATAAGAGACATGGATACTTTTGTGGACATCCTCTTTCACTTGATAATCATCATCATATTTCAACCATAGTCAGCAAATACATCTACCTAGCTAATTTAATTTCAAAAGGAATCGTCAAGATTTTATTATACCTCTGAACTCTTCCCTTGTCAGATCCAGCACTAAATACAGTGCCACCTTTGGTATGTGCAAACAGAAACATATTCTTCAATTGGAAAGGTCCCAAAGGTTTCTAACAAAAAAATTAAAGGCATTAGCAGCTTCAACTGTCTTGATAATTTAGCTCAAATCTCCTTATACACAGAGGTCTACCAGCTGTTCCAAAGTAATATGTGCATTACTTTGTGAGCCATAAAAGACTCAGTCCATACCTCTCAACTGTACAGATTTTCACAGAATGTCCAGATTTTTATCTCACATTTTTGGTCTGTTTTCATAAAGTTGTGTTTTACTGGCAAATTAGTGGCAAATCATTAAAGACTGAAGTTAAATAATAATGATGGATATCTTAGTTTCAGACTTCATACCCTTCAGAAAATTTATGCTAATTCAAAATATGTTATTCTATCAACTTTCTAAATTTGTAAGAGCAATATTTAAAAATGGTCTCTAATTTTGTGCTTTGATCCCACTTATATTTATGGTTTTGTCCAGATTTCTTGCTCTAAGAGATTGAGAGGTATGATCCAGTCCTATATGACATCCTATTTCTTCGCAAAACCAGTGGTTCTACAAACACCCAAATCAGAGACAGTAAATGTATACCAACATGTAAACAAGACTCAAAGGAGAGATAGATTTCTAACACGTGTTCTCAGCTTATGGAATGATATATAACTACACGTCAACCAAAGTACTACTCTGACTACATTTAAGGCTAATCTTGATGAGTGGATTGGTAGACACAAATTTACCTGTAGGTTATCATGTACTGCCCTGATCAGTTGGGGAAATGGAACACTACTAATTGCTCAAAAAGGGTGGCATGAAATTTGTTGTATACCAGTATGTACAGTTTAACAAATATTACCTCCTCTCTTTATGCGATAACCATTTCTTCTGTGTGTGCAGTACATCAACAATTTCCCATTTTTTTATTAAACAAGAACTCATCACATCTTACTTTGCAAATACCTGATACAGCTGAAAGACATTCTGTCTGCCTTACCCCAAAACTTACTATCTATTTTTTCATGTAATCCAAATAACAGTATTTCCATATTTATACTGTCTGTCTTTTGCAAATGTTTTTAGCTATAATACTTAATATTTGTATAGTTTTAAAAAAAAAACAACACTAGTCTACTCCATTACACACAAATTGCTTAATCTTCCTTTAACTTTTTCTGTACTTCATTTATCTTTAACCATTAATTTATTTATTGAAGCATGCTATAAGAAGGCCTGCTTTTCTTTGGTACTCTCTTCTTAGTGTTTTTGTCTGTTTTATTCAGAGTTTAAGTCACATGATAGATGTACTGTATATTACAGAGTGATAGTCTAGGCACCATTTTCCTGTGATTCCCCCATACTGTGTGTATTACCCTTCCACAGAGACAGTTTCTTCTGATGTTCTACTACTTCCGTGTCACCTGTAACTGCTGCTCTTTTTTTCTTTTGCGCCTATAGTGTTCCAGAAAATACCATGCCAACCAAAGAACGCCAACCTACTGACAATGATGAATTCAGTCAAAAAAACACCAACAATCAGACAAGAGAGAGCTCAATTCACCAAAGAAAAGAGTCGATATATATACATATCTAGATCTGTAGATGCCAATATGATTTTATTGTATTCCAAATATATCATATTGGCATCTATGGATCTGGATATATATTGAGTCTTCTCTCTTTGGTGACTTGAACTCTCTTCTGTGTGACTGTTGCAAAAGCAGTCATAATTTTGCTCAAGAGTTGATCTTAAAGTGTATCTATTAAATTTTATTATCTGTCATTCCCAGTACAGATGCAGAGATGATAAATACACCACATGATTCAAGTTTAAACTTCCATTTTCCACTTTGCTATTCAGTACTTCTCTTTTTACAATTTTTAACCTAGATCCCTATACTGTACTGAAAAATTAGATAAAACTTCCTTTTCCTTTGGGGTAGGAAACATATAACCCACATAGATAAGCAAATTTCTATAGTAAGAATGTTTATCAGATAAACATTTTTTTCCTAAATTTCATTCTGAATTATTTCAGTAATCTACTTGTAAACAAGACTTTTATCCCACTCTGTAGAATGTAAGAAGAGGTGAACATGAGTAAAGGAGGGGAAAAGTTGCTGTCTAGGACTGTCAGAAAATCAAGGGAAGAGAGGAGGCAGCAAGAGAGAAGGGGTGGGTTGGAGTAGGGGAACTTGTATCGAATAGGGAGGAAGACAGAAAAAGATGATGTTAACGTGGAATCATTTGTACGTGAGAACAAACAAGAGAGGTTGAAGTGATGCAATAATTAACATTGCTGCCTCATTTTGCTTGTTTCTCAAGTTTAGTGCTTGGCTCAGGTGCCTTCTGTTCAGACCTTGTTTGTTCTCCCTTTTTCACAAGATTTTTCTGGGTGCTTTGCTTTTCGCTTACATCCCAAATGTGTGATCTAGGTTAATTAGTGATCCCTCTGTGTTTGCCCGAGCTGTAAAAGTGGAGTGGAGATGCATTTATTTATCCCAAGAGAGACTGACATTAGCTTCCTGCCTCGTGCAGTTTGAGTATTGGGATAAGATTTGGCTTAATCTAAACCAGGGAGTATTTATTGGTCTCAGGTTCAGTCTCTGCTATCTGCAAGAAGAAAATTTCTATGGAGTCATCAGGTCTCAGTCTAGCTCCCTGACTGCTTCAGCTAATGAGTGACTCTGCTGTGGCTTGACTTGGTTCCTCAGACCCCTCAATGCTGTTTCTCAGTGCTACTGGCATAGCTTAACTGGAAGTCACCAAGGCTTGGGAATTAGATATGCCCTCTACAACTGTAGGGTTGTCCTCTTTGGGCAAGGGACAACCACTTTTGCTGGTCTTGAGGGAAGGAGCAGGTGAAGGCCTACCACATAGCTGCTTTAGGGTGCCTGATTCCCAGGATAGTGTCCCTTATGTGGGTCTTATCTTTTTCCAGGGAGTCTCACAGGAAATGAAAACAAAAAGTTAAGAATGTTTCTTGTACAGTTTCTTTGACTTGCTGGGATTTGCTATGGAATTAATTTTTGCTATTAATTTCTTAAATCCCAGTTTCTTCACTGGCTCACTGGCTGCACACAGATAAAAAAAGATTTCCCTCACATTATGACAATGTTTCCCAATTAGAAGAGCAGAGAGTGGGTGTTGAGTGTATCTCCAAGCTGAAGCTGACAGGGTGAAGGGAGGCTGGTCTAGGGCTTGGAATAAGCATATTCATTGGTCTTTTTGAATTTCGTTAGTTTTTTTTTTCAAGTTTTAGTTCCTGGTATTTAGGCACTGCATCTGAGCAACCTTCTGCTTGCTTGTACCAAGCTGAACTGAGGTGGGCTACTAGCCACAACTCTGAGCTGAGATACCAGATGACTAGAGGCTTTTGAATGTCCAAAAAAGCATGAGTTGCCTGTTTTTTGGCTTATTTATATTATTTACTGCACTTCTTATTGTCTGCCACCTATTTTTATACCGCATTTATTTACTGTGCACTAAACTACACTGTTATACTGCAATTATCTGCTACACTGTGCCTGTAAAATCAAATTTGATTGCTGTTTTCACTATTTAACAATTCTTGTTTGTTTCCACTGTTTAAGTATTTACTGATACTTTTTTACTGTTTTAAAACTATCTTGTTTTGCCTGCTCTGGTTTTCCCACCAAGCAGTACTTAATTGACCTGTTAACTGTTTAAATCATTCTTTAGAGCCTCCTGGCTGATTTTCTAGTGTTGTAAATATTTATTCAGTGTCTCAATGCTGTTTTCTGCTGTGTTAAGCATTCTCTAGTGTTTCCTTCTTAAAATATGGTAGCTAGTAGCTGTAGCATAGTCCAGATCTCAGCATGCTCCTTCTGGAACTTTTTGTAGTGGTTTGTTCATCCTCAGCACATTTTCCAAATCATTTTGGCTTGGAAGGGGACCTAGCTGCACTTTTGGGAGAGAACTGTGTTGATTGGGACCTGAATGGTAAAGGGAGGTCAGTCTAGGGTTTGGAATAAGCATCATGATTGGTCCTTTTGAATTGTGTTAAGTTTTAGCTTCTGGTATTTAGGCCCTGCATCTGAGCAGGTTTCTGCTTGTTTGCATGTCATGCAGCACCGAGCTCTACTTCTGCCAAAGCCAAACAGTAAATTCAACAAATTTTCCCTTAAAAGTCAGGCAGAAATATCCATTTGCAGAGCTCCTCCATGATTGTTTCTGAAAAGCCACCCCTAGTGACAGCAGTTTTCAACCTAGCATTATGGACAGTTGGATTACCATTGTTTCTCCTGTCAACCTTTTTGAGTTGGGTCTCTTGAGGCATTACAGCAATTGCCTCATATACACAGGCAACCATCTACTAATAGCACAATCTAATACAGAGTGCGAGAGATGTATTTACACCAAGAATCTAGAATCCATGCTCTCTCTCACTCAAAACAGTAACATGGAGAAGGTTGTCAACTCACCCACCACTACATGTTCACATAGTACCACTGCTCATACACATGCCATTACTCAGAGACATAGTATGCATCAAACACCTCAATCCACATATGCTGAGGTTCTCTCAAAAAACTAACCAAAACACCAAATACCTCCAAAACACTAGTCTGCCACTGCTAACACAGTCTTCACCACAACCATAACACATAGCAAAACTAGTGTCTCACTCACCAAGCCCATAAGGTGTAACACTCAAAAAACAAGATCTGAAGTAGGGAGTTCATTTGTCAGCAACCTGTGGGTCTTGGATCCGATATCGGATCCGAGCCGGCAACTTGTTTCAAGCTAATGGATCTGAGCTCCTAGCTCCTCCCCTCACCCATAATCCCCTGCTAACCCTCCATGACCTCAGATCTAGTTTGCCGCACTTGTGGATAGCTGGATTCTTGCGAGCTCATCTAGTCTTGGCAGTTAAGTTGTTATTTTTCTGTCAACTTTCTTAATTTTTCTCAAAAATCTTTTGTGTGTAATTGTTAGGTACCCTTTAGAGCAATATATTTTCTTTTAAGTAGTTTTCCCTCCCTTCTCTGGTCGTTAGAGTGTGTGTGTTGTGTGTTGTGTTTTGGGGCCTATGTGTGTGTTACATTACTTTTCTTTTTTTCTAAATGTACCGAGTGTGGCCATAAGCTCTCCCCGGCTGATGGCCACACTCAGTGCGTTCGGTACCTTGGGGTTGAACACCTCACCTCAGGCTGTACCATTTGTGCAGCGTTCAACCCCAGGGCACTGAAAGAGTGGAGGTCGAAGCTGGTCCTGGCGGGACTTTTACCCCCGGACTCGGCTGTGGCCTCCGCTGCCCCCGTGGTTCCACCACAGGCTGTGGTTGCTGCCATTCCTGCCCCCCTTCCTCTGTCCAGGACTCAAACTCCTGCTAAAGTGTCGGAGGACAGGGAGGCCAGGAGGGAGAAACGGAGGGAGAAGCACCACAAGCGGCGGGCTGAGACCTCCGTTTCGGCCCCGCCAGCTAAGCGGGCTTCTCCCTCCACTGCTTCTAGGTCTCCTCCTCCTCAGCTCTGATCCCCTTGTTTCTCCCCAGGGCCCGAGGAGGAGGAGGCCTGATCTCCATCGAGGTCATCGAGGTGGCATTCCAGGCCTGCCTCGGTGACCTCCTTGAGATCGACATTTAGTATGTCCGATGCAGATTTGGACCGGATGATGCGAAGGTTCATCCAGGCCCAGCTGCAGATGGGAGTGCTCTTGCCTCCCCCCCCCCCTTCGGGGGGAGCTCGACACCTTTTTTCCATCCTATTGCTCCTTCTCCGACCCGCTACCCGGGTTCGGAGCATTTCAGAGCCGAGCAGTGTTGGAGCCGGGGGTGGGTCGGCGCCGACAGTACTTGGTACTTCGGATCCGACCCTGCCCTCGAGCCTGTCGGATCCAACCTCTCGGAGCCGTGGCCCGAGCTTCGGATCCGAGGGATTCAGTGTGCCTTCGGCTCCATCCAGGTCGGAGCACACTGGTCCTTCGGATCCGACGATCTCGGTGCCGGTTCCGATTCCTTCATCGGATCCGAGTGGGAACCTACTTTTGGATCCAAGAGAGAGTGGTTCCCCCTCGGCTTTCGATGTAGTGGAGAAGGCTCTGTTGAGAGCATCCGGACCCCAGGTCCTTGTCTCGGCTCCTACCTGCACTCCCTCTCTGCTGGGCCAGGCTTCCATCACCCGGCCAAAGGGACAGCCTGCTTCAATGTCCCAGATGGTTCCATTGGAACAGGATGTAGCTGGTGAGGCCTCCTCGGACAGCCCCCCAAAAAGAAGTGCCCCGCAAGCATAAGTGCAAGAGGAGGCACGTGGACTCCCCTGAGTCCTTAACTGAGGACACGGACTTGGAGGAAGGGGAAGGCTCCCCAAGATCACCCCCTGATGATGTCTCCTTTGGAGACATCATGGAGATGCTGAGGATCAGAGGTGGGTGGTCTGCCCCCAAGTCTTCCTCTGATGAGTCCGTGTTTCTGGAGGCATTCGAAGCAGGCCCTTCTACCTCTTGGGTGTCCCCTCCGGCAGACCCCTTGGTGGACCTCATTACCACTGCTCATACACATGCCATTACTCAGAGACATAGTATGCATCAAACACCTCAATCCACATATGCTGAGGTTCTCTTAAAAAACTAACCAAAACACCAAATACCTCCAAAACACAAGTCTGCCACTGCTAACACAGTCTTCACCACAACCATAACACATAGCAAAACTAGTGTCTCACTCACCAAGCCTATAAGGTGTAACACTCAAAAAAACAAGTTTTCTTGTAATTGGAGACTCAGTAGTGAGACACATGGATGTCCCACTCACCAGGTGGGACAAGGAGAAAATCATGATCAGCTGCCCATCTGGTGCCAGAATTCGTCAAATCATGCATGCACTCAGGTCTCTCAGCAACAAGTACCATTATGACTCTGTCATAGTCATGTTGGTGTGAATGACCTGAGATGTACCTTGCTGGACTATATGAAGAAAGACATGGCTTGAGCTCTCTGAGTATGTGTCCCAGGCAGGTATGTCCCTAGCTTTGAGCAGCATACTGCCCTCACTTAGAATGATGCCACAGTAATAAACAAAAATGGCTAATTTCAATAATTGGCTTAGTTTTTGGTGTCATTCCAAGGGGATCCAATTCCTGTCTGCATGGGAAGCTGTGGTCGACAAGTCTCTCTGCTTTGCCAGAGGTGGTTTGCACCTGACATCCCTAGGCTTTTGGCTGCCAGCAAAGGCTCTTGCCTCCCCTATAGTCTTTTTTAGGCAAGGTCTCAAAAACATTATAGATGTGACATTAACCAGTCAGAACAAAGTAAGGGTCATGCTGTTAAATGCTAGGAGCTTAAACCAAAAACTGCACTCCTTGGAAGCACTTCTGTCACTAGAAGATGTAGATGTCTGTGCAGTCACAGAGATCTGGTTTAAGGCCTCAGAGTGTACCCCAGTCCTGTAAGGCTACAATGCCTTCTAGACCTTTAGACCACAAAATGAACATGTGAAAACCAAAGGAGGTGGTGTTTCAGTCTATATTAGAGATGAATTCACCTCCTGTCTAGTTAGACTGGACAACTCCATAGAGTTACCTGAGGTCCAAGTTATGGTGAGTAAGACCCTGCATTCAAGTCCTAGCCAGTTATAGATCTTCCTCAGTGGGTCATGACACCCATGAAGCCTACTTAACCAAATTGAAGACAATCTAAATTTTACCAAACTCACTAGCTATGGGGGATTTCAATTATCCTACCATTAACTGGGAAATCTAGTGTAGCCCAAACTCACTAGTATAAAAGTTCCTTGGCTTTGTGAATTCAAATACCCTGGAGCAAATTGCCCATACCCCAACAAGAGGAACAAATATTCTAGATCTGGTCCTCACCAACACGTCAAGCAGGTACACTGCTGCAACTGTTGGACCCTCATTAGTTAAAACTGACCACAGATCAGTCACCCTTGAACTGACACTAACACCAGCATGCATAAAGGGTGAAATCAGACTAAAATTACCTCACCAAGCCAAACTATATCCTCCTAGGTGAAGGTATAAATGCATTCCAAGCCCTACCCCAAGCTTAAAGTGGTAACTATGCTGGAGCTTACACTAAAGTCCTGCACAATCACTTGCATTAGTGTATAAACTCGGTCAAAGTCAGAGCCCCAAGTAAAATCAAGCTACCATGGTGGACTTCCAGCATCAAAAAACTCTACATTAGATGCAAAAAGTTGCTGTCCAAGAAAACAAAGACAAGGACCCAACATTGGAAAAGCACCCTCCTCACCCTTAACAGGCAAATAAGACAACTTGTCAGATCCTTCAAGCGCTCCTTTAAGAGAAACCTAGCAAGTACTGCCAAGTATAACCATAAGGCCTTTTACAGCTGCGTGCATAACCTAAAGGGTAGGACCCAAGCATGTGCAGAACTGGTAGCCAATGGTATGTCACACAGTGACCCCACAGAGATAGCGAATCTGCTAACTGATAGGTTTGGCAATAATTTCACTCCCTTATCCCCTACTAACTTGCAACAAACCCTCCCCCAAACTTTGCCCCACCTTACATTTCTGAAGAGTAGGTCTTCAAAGCCATGTCCAAGGCAAAGAATGTTGCCTATATGGGATCAGATGACATCCCAGGCTGTTGTCTAAACAGGCTAAAACATGAACTAGCATCACCACTAAGTACCCTTTTCAATCATAGCCAAACCACAAGCTTTGCTCCTGTGGAATGGAGAACAGCAAGAGTTATTCTCCTCCACAAAGGTGGTCTAGCAACAGACCCAGGAATTACAAACCCATAAGCCTGACCAGCCTCATCTGTAAGGCCATTGAATGTATCATTATGGACCTCATAAGTAAAGACATAGGTGGTCTCCAAAGCCTGGATCCTACCCAATTCGGCTTTGTGAAGGGCAGACCTGCCTGTTAAATCTGGTGAATTTCTTTGAAAGTGTGACTAAGGCCATTGATGATGGCAGATCTGTGCACACAGCATACCTTGACAAGGGAAAGGCTTTTGACACAATCCCACATTCGGGCATTACCGATAAACTTAGTAAACTGAATGTGAACCCCTTTGTTGTAATATGGGTTGCCAACTGGCTGACAAACAGACCACAGACTATCAAAGTGGTGACTCCACATCAACCAGCAGGGGTTAATGCTAGGTCTCCTAATGTTTGGTATATACTTCTCAAAAGTTCAGGTCCAAACTAAAAGGTTGTGGCTGACCAAGTCTGCAGATGACTGCAGACTAGGTGCAATCATTGAATCTCCAAATGATGTCAGTATACTCCAGGAGGGCCTCGCACAGACCAGTGACTGGTGTATTAGTCACGGTCTCAAACTGAATGTAAAGAAATGCATCATCATTACCTTCGGCACAAACAATGTTCCCTCACACTATCAAATCAACAACAATACTCTAAGTACCCATGAAGTGGTAAGAGACCTGGAATCAGAGGTTGATCGCGATCTTAACTTCCACTACCATGTGTCTACCATTGTAAGGAAAGCTTTCCACATAGCTCACTTAATTAGCAAAGGCATTGCCTTGAAAGCTAAAGAGGTTATAACCCCCTATACTCGGCACTTATCTGGCCCATAATTGAGTATTGCTCCCCATTTAGTATGTACCATACTAAGCACCTGCAGCAATTAGAGAGACCTCAGAGGTTTCTAACAAAGAAGATCAAAGGCCTCCAGCATGTGCCTTACACAGACTGACTAAAGTCCCTGTCACTATACTCTGTATTGTATAGACTTCTTAGGGGAGACTTATGCCTGGTTTACAGAGCATCCCAACACCCAAACCTAAAGAACTTACAGCATATCTGTAAATCAAATAGGTCTAGGGCTACCCTTTCCAGGGACTTAAACATGGCCTGTGACTTAACTAGGGCATGCTGGAGGGACAGATTTATCTCCCAGCGACTGCCACATCTTTGGAATGGGCTACCAGTTCATGTGAAACAGAGCACCTCTATGACACTGTTCAAGAAGAACCCCGACAAGTGGATGGGGCACCATACATTTTTTACTGGAGATAATGCCCACAACCCTCCTGGACATGGGCAGTCATCACTAAATGCAATCTTGGGTGCTGACTAGTACTTCTATGGTATTACATTGGGTTGAAATGGCTAGGCTTAAAATGACCTCCGGGTCAATAGCCTAGTAATCTCCTATGATCCTAAGATTCTGATTTTGTGGAAAGTGTTATTTCAGATTTCACTCCAGAAGAGTTATCTTTTTCTGAAACTATAACAAAAATCAAAGAAGCATTTCAGTGGGAACAGAATGGAATTTCTGTTTCCCAGCTAAAGTTTTGTGATTCTAACAACTGGATGCCCCACAGCCTGCAGCTGTCCCTCCTGTTTTATCAGCTATAGAGCATGTTTTCTTCACTGCTTGTGGTTTCCTGACAATCTAAATCCTGCTCCTAAAAAGTACCTCTGACTCATAAATACAGTAAACTCTCAGTTAACCGGAACTCAAGCAATCAGAACTCTCAAGCAACCAGAACAATAAAGTGAAGAAATACAGTACAATTTTCATGTGTTGGACTTTCTGTACCCCCCCTTGCAGAAACATACCTTACGTTTTTAGAATTTTAGAGTTTTAAAAAGGAAGATAGGAATAAATTCCCTCTCTCCCAACATAAGAACATGTCAAACCAAACAAATAGTATAGGGTACAGTATTAGTCAGGCCTATTTTTAATAGTAACTCTCAAGCAACCAGAAACCACAGTTATCCGGCATCTACCAAACCCCATGGGTGCCGGTTAACCGAGAGTTTACTGTATCTGTTTTGTAATCCCAAAGCAGACCCTACATTCATCTCCTTATTTAGACCTTCTTCTGCTAAACAGAATGTAAATGTTAACCACATTCTGTCTGAAAGCTTTTGATTGATTTGGGAAGAAAGTTTATTCTTCTGCTACTTTAATTTTAAGAGTTTTGAGCTGTCAGGTTCACATGATGAAATTTTTCTGGATTTCTTTCATATCATGCGAAAGTTTTCTTTTTCAGAAGTTAAAACTTCTTTGAATTCCTCAATTGTATCTGTTTCTCATGTAGCCAAATACTTCAAAGTGCTATTATAATTCTGCTGATGCATCCAGAGCTGTGATTAACCAGGTCAGTTAGAATATTTTCTTGTTGACATTCTCAGAACTTACCAGAGGATACTAAAATTGAGGTTTTAAATTCTCTAGACAAGGATGCTCTGTTTAGCCTTTCTGCTGCTTATGTCCTTAGAAGAGTTTATGAAAGATGGATATTAATTTATAGGTTTGTCCAAATGTTCCAACTTAAAGTTCTTTTTCAAAGTTCACTAAAAAGTTTCTAATTAAAGACCCTTTTTCAAAAATCAAGGTGCAAAAAACCAGGATTTTAAAAAGAAATGTCAGTGAGGCTCTAAACATCAAGAGAATGCCTAACTAAACCAAAGACAGTCCAAAAAGTCAGAATGACTACTTGCCTATTCAAGACCCTCCTCTCATTGTCCTCATCAGATTACATCAGACAAATGGGTCTGAGAACCACCCAAGAGGGGTCCAGATGACAGTGCGAGTCCCTACATCCTTTTCAAGAGATCCCTACTCTTCAGTTTAGGATAACGTAGTCTTAGGGTGTCATAGAATTAGTGGCATCAGACAGGCAAAGTTTTTTTTTTTATTGAAGGATTTTTTCTGGTGCCAAAGAAAAAGGGAACTTGGAGACCAGTTCTAGACCTCGCCTTTCTCAGTCTCTATGTCAGGGTTCTAGTGTTCAAGATGCTGCCCTTAAGGTTCTTGTTATCACTCATACCCCTCCTCCCTAGTTTCATAGTACCATTAGACTTAAAAGATATTTATGATCACATTCCTATTGGCAAGGAATTCATATTTTTATGATTTTTTTATTGGACTCACATTATCAGTTCTCTGCATTACCTTATGGTGTAATCTACTGCACCAGGAATATTTACAAAGTATCTGGCTCCAGTAATTACTTACTTACTGCAGACTTGAAGGCATATACGTCTTTCCATATCTGAATTATTTTCTTATATTTGCATTCTTTTTTCCAATTGTCAAGAATCTCTGAGCTGTGTCAGGAAATTCCTTATCAGTTTGAGGTCTCAGCTGAACTTACAGAAATCAATGCTCATCCCATCTCACAGAATAATTTTTATGGGATCTCTACTGGATACTTCCCTAGGAAGTGTTTTCTTTCTCAGTACAAAGTAGAATTGTACAGAGAATTTTTCCTGAGCTTTTTCAACCAATCTCTGACATCTGTCATGATTCTTGGTTTCATGGCTTCTATGATTATTATGATTCCCTTAGCCAGACTTAACATGATTAAAAATGAATGGTACTTCAGGTCATTCTGGTGTCAACATCATCATCCTTTATCTTTTCAGATTCCAGAGTTGAGATTTGTAAGAATGGTGTTACTATGGTAGCAAACCAGATGTCTCTCAATCTTCACATTCATTCTCCCCTTCATTTCCTTCTCAGTCTATCACAACAAATGTCTCAGAGTTAACTTGGGGGGACTGTATCAAAATGGGTGAAAGTGCAAGGTCTGTGAAACAAGCAGGGCAGACAAAAGCACATAAATGTCAAAAAGATGTTGGCAGTAATCAATAGTATAAATAGTATAAAGCACTTAAATCATCTCTGGACTTTGGGATCTCTGCAAGTTATCAGAGACAACTCCGCAGTGACGTATTATATAAAAAAACAAGGGGTACTACATCATATCCCATTTACAGATTTGCCATGATGCTCTGGGAAGTAGTAACTTAGCTCAGTTTGACTCTTCAGGCTTCTAACATTCTATCATAGCCGACAAGTTATAATGTGTTGCTCTGACAGAACAAAACTTTATAGCAGATAAGCTGAGTAGGACCAAGACAGACCCTTACAAATGGAAATTATACCCAAGAGTCTTCCAGGAATTGATGGGGGAACACCTCAAACAGCTATTAACATCCTTTCAAAACTACTCTAGAATTCCTTGCAAGCAAGCCTGGAAGACAGATACTTTGTCGTTCTAATGAACAGGAATGTTCCTCCTTGTCTTTCCATCATATATAATGTTTTTCTAAAGACCTAGCAGGACTAGCCAAAAATAGTGCTGGTGACCCATTTTGGTCCAGGCAATAGTGGTTAGCCTTTCTTGTGAAAATGGCCAAAGGCAATTATCTCAGCAGTCCCCGCAGCCTGAATTTACTCACACAAGACTGGAGTTGTTTGATATACCCCATCCTGAAACACTTCAATTGCCTGCCTGCAAGATAGAATTTTAATACCTTTTAGACACTTTTTGTTCCTGAGGATGAACAACAAGTACTAAAGGAGACAAAATAATTGCTGCTAGGAAATCATATATATGCAAATGGAAACCATTTAATGGTTGGTGCTATATTGAGAAACAGGACCCGGTCAAGGCCTGAATGCCTCTGGTTCTAGAATATTTGTGTCGGTCACTATCCTCTTCTATCAAGATTCATCTTTCAGCAATTTCTGCTGGTCTGCCCTTATAGTTCCCCAGTCCCATCTTCCTGTCCTGAAGAGGGGCAGATTTTGAATGGGATTTCACTTATCAGGTGGCTGCTCCTTGGAATCTTAACTTTGTGCTTGAAAACTAATACTTCTTCTACTAGACCAGCTCAACAGGCTGAATTAGGGTTCATAACTTGGAAAAAAATGTTTCACTCATCGGTCTGGCATCTGTGAGAAGGGTATCTGAGTTACAAGCTCATATGGTAAGTCAAACCTAGCATATTTTCCACAAGTCAGGGTTTCTTTGAGAACAGATCCTTCTTTTATGCCTACAGTAGATTCAGAGTTTACCTTGAGCTCACCAGTTCTTTTTCATGTATTCTTTCCAGAATCTAAAAACAAGAGAAAAATAATCTTACACATCAACAGGCAGTTTAGATACTGTTTGGACAGAACAAAATGCTTCAATGCTGTGAAGGACAGAAACAAGGACAACCAGTGTCAAAACAGAAATTTTCTAGGTGGCTGGCTGTCTCAGGTTACTTCTTACCATAACAAGTCACTTTCAGGCATGGTAGGGGCTCACTTTACCAGGGCATTGTTTCTTCTGTGGTGTTTTGGAAATGGGGTGGACTCTAAAAGGATTCAAGTGCCAGCCACTTGGTCCTCTGTGCATAATTTTAAAACTCATTACAAGCTGGCTTCTTTTTCTAGGTCTAGGACTAGTTTTCATCCTCCCTGTATAATCCTAAACTTTGGTAATGTCGTCATGCAGGTTAAGCTACTGAAACAGTGATCTAATATCAAACAAAGTGCAGCTGTGTAAGGAAACGTAACATAACAGTAGTGGTTCTAATATATTGGTGTGACAGTAGCCTCCCTTCCCCTCCTTCCATCCCCTTGTTCTATTTTTGGTGCATTGCAGGGTGTAGCTGTGCATACTATTTTGTATATAGTTGCATATGCTGTCTGTTGGGTTTTTTCCTTTCCTGTCATTTTCATTTCATGGCTCTAGCTTCCTCTAGGCAAGAAAGCTGTAATGTTTTGTCCACCAGACTACATCTTTTATGTGACTCTTCTCAAACCCTAGCTTCAGGGCACATGGAAGGTACCCTAAAGCTTTGAAAGCTTGTCAGGGATCATATCCTTGGCCGGATGTAACCTGAATAGCTTAGACTACTGCAGCAGCGATCTGTTAGAATATCTTCTGTTAAGGTAAGTTCATTTACACAGCATTACTTTCAGTGCTGATTTTATGAATATTAACTATTGACTAATGTCTTCATCATATGTCTCGTTTCCTTTTCTTTTGCAAGGCGCCTAAGTCTCATTATTTGGAGAGCATTTTCTCAAGAGGAGAGAGATAAGTAAGTTGATATTTTTGTTTTGTGATATTGCTATCTACATTTCTGGTACCCAGATGGCCCCTTTGAAAGTATGTTCAATTTCAAATGAAAAGTAATTTTCATTGGTCTGATGTTGCATTCCTATTTTGGTTTGAAATTAAATCTCTTATAAACAAAAAAGTAAGCAAAATCTGACCTGTTGGCTTCAATTTATGGCCTGACTAAGTCAGTAATGTACAGGCACATTGAACTTTCGGTGTTGTACAGACACGGTGCTTTGAACAAAGATTCCAATATGTTACATTTTGCACCAAATCATGCTTAAAAGTAATGCAACCTTGACTAGTCATGTTTTTCTGACCAAAATGTTCTTTTATTGCTTACTGTGCTCCATTTATGTATTTCTGTTGTACTCACAGATACTTCACATTTTCTTTGCCATTTAGATTCAGAATAATTTAAATCATATGATTTAGATTTATTTATATACTTAAAAGCTTTTGCAAAATGACTGAGACAGCCTCAGGACCTACAGGTCTGAATATGAGATTTGCATTGCATTTCATTTTGGATGTAGCACTTCATGCATGCAGCCATTTTTTCTTAACTGTGTATTTGTTTATGGGTACCGTCTTGAATTTTGTGTGTTTGTTTCTGTTTCATTTAAAAGATTTCTTTATTCTTCCTCATAATTATTTTCTGCCTTAATTTTGCACACTTCTGTCTCTTCATGCAATACTTCTAACCAAATATTAATAATTCCACACATTTTGTACATGTCCTGTGTTAAATTTCACTCTCATTCAGAAATCTGCCTGTTACATCATCAGTTATAATACCACAGACAATTCTGTCCCTTATCAGTGAGGCAGGCAAGTCCTTACACTCACTGTCTCTTGGTGCATATTTTATTTCAGCTATATGACAAATGTTTCCACTGAAAATAGTGTCAGTGTGCAATGTAAGCAAGTTTGACATGAAAAGCCTTGTTGCATATTAATTTAACTAGTGAGATACGTGCCTGCCCTGTGCTGGAAAGTAACCATCATCCTCCCCCAAGGAATAATCCTTGCACTGCAAAGACTACTAACCTAACTGACCACTGCCATTTAATTTGACCATTAGATTTCACTGTGTTTGCCAGGTCTGTATTAGTTCATCGAAGTTTACTTACCTCGAATGCCTGTTCATCGAATTGACATCATCGAATGGCCCTTCATCAATCATTCAAATCAGCGAATACTTTTCCCAGGTAAGTAAACTAGATGGCCAAAATACAAAAAATTGTCCTTTTCCCAGCTGTAGTGTGATCTTGGAGTTGGTATATATATATATATATATATATATATATATATATATATATATATATATATATATATATATAATCTATATATATATATATATATATATATATATATATATATATATATATATACATATATAAAATATATGTATATATATATATATATATATATATATAAGTTGGGGGTGTTGGGGCCTAGGCCACCACATTGGGGGTGTGAGGGGCTAGGCCCCCTACTTTATTTCGTTTAATTTAATGTGTTTGTGTTTTGATGGTGTGCTGGCCAACTAGTTTACTTACCTGGGAAAAACATTCACTGATTTGAACATTCGATGAATGGCTGTTCGATGATGTCGAACAGCCATTCGAGGTAAGTAAACTTCGATGAACTAATATAGACCTGTATAAGCCAGTTACTTAATACCTAAGCTTCTAAGTTCTCTCTTCTGTTCATCCTTGTGACCTTCTGTCATATGTTACAATCAGATTAATATTTATCTCTTATCTTTTCCTCTATAATATCTCTCAACCTTCACCTTATCTCTCTATACTGCTTATACCCATCTACCCTCAATTTCTCTATACCCCTACACAATTAAATATTTTGTACTCACTGCCCTTCTTTACCATAACTATTCTACACTAACAGACTTCTCACCACATACTTTCATTCCCAGTCAAATCAGTATTTCCGCGCACCTATACTCTTAAATATCTGCACATTTCAAAATTTCCTGTCAGCCCACAGCCTACACAATCTATTATTATACATTTCAACTTCTACTTTTCCAAACAATCACTCCCTAATTCCTGTTTATTCTACAGCACCTCACTCTTGTACCTCTTCACCTACTTGCAGACTAAACATCTTACAAATATTCATTACTGTCACAATGCCTCAGTATATAGAAACAAAATACGTTATATTGAGTCCTGCAAGCAAAATACTTCTGAACCTCATCTCCCAATCACATCTAATCTATATCAGCATTTATGTGTCCTACTGTTCAAGTACAATTATCCAAACCTACAGCCAGTTACTCACAAAGTTGGTATTAAACATAAAATCATACATGAATGCCTCTACCCATACCATCATATCTTTATAACCATAAAACTTTGCAGTGACATCCACCCAATCCCAGGCCCAATCCAACATATTCAGCACCAGGCAGCATATCCCCATTGGTCCCTTTATCGCTACCATCTCACCCACAGTGCATCACTGTCTTCATATATATCATACCAGCTTACAAAGTATTTATAACAAACTCCCCGAACTATATGCATGGGTAGCATTACACTCTCCAAACATTTTAGTTACCAGGTTATGCCAGGAAACAAAAAAAATGAAGAAATTGCCCTCCAGACTATAACATATTTAAAAAAACACGGAAGTACGATAATTCCACAGAAAAGACCACCAACCAATGAAGTATCCCGAAAGCTGTCTTTAATAGACGTGACAACAATAAAAACGAACAGCAATCCAATTCAAAACGAGTGCTTTCGCCTGGTTAATACCAGGCTTTATCAAGATGCATATTGGAAGAACCCAATACTATATATAATCATTTGCTGGTCACCTGACCTGTAATTAATTAGAACAGATTTAATCAATTACGTTCTTAAAGGTGTCTCCAAATGAATAGCTTATAGTACCACCTAATATACACGTAACCATTACATAAAAAATTATTAAAATCTGTTGAGATACATATAACTCAGAATACTTAAATATGTACTAAAATATTGTTATAAGAATAAAACATCTTAAAAATACCCAAGAAAAACCCAACTCCATATTCACATATACCATAAAGTGCAAATGCAGAATAAATACAGCTTATAACCGTTGTAAATTGCTAATTACATATGCCATAAATGTAATACATTAGACTGTAATATTATGAAAGTATGCAGATAAAAATATTATTGCTATAATCTAGCCCTTCTAATTTTTAGTACACTACTAATACTAATATTATCATTGAGCCCTGGGGGCCTTGTGACATTTAACTTTAATTGCCACAACAATTCTTTATATTCCAGTGATGTTTGCAAAACTTTGCAGTGACATCCACCCAATCCCAGGCCCAATCCAACATATTCAGCACCAGGCAGCATATCCCCATTGGTCCCTTTATCGCTACCATCTCACCCACAGTGCATCACTGTCTTCATATATATCATACCAGCTTACAAAGTATTTATAACAAACTCCCTGAACTATATGCATGGGTAGCATTACACTCTCCAAACATTTTAGTTACCAGGTTATGCCAGGAAACAAAAAAAATGAAGAAATTGCCCTCCAGACTATAACATATTTAAATAAAACACCTTTATTGAATTATCATTTATGACACAGGTAAACTTACATTTATATAAACATAATCAAACCATGTTAACAAGTTCACATTTACAAACACTGTGCATAACATATATCGTTCTATACAATATAATCAGATTGGCATTACATATACTGTTTGATTCTTGCCTTCTCTTAAACATCATTCCTCATCCAAACCATTTTTCCATGTGTATTTTTCCCAAAATTTCCATTTTTTTCTATGTAATTCGCTCCTACTCTTTTCGTGTTCTTTTATCTCTGTGACAATATTCACTACTTCAAGTATTGTTGGTTTAGACTTTGATTTCCATTTTCTAGTAATTGCATTTTGACAGCCACTATGATTAAACTTAACAAGGTCTTACTATGTCTAGGCAACTCAGATTCAAGAAAAATAATTTCCTTACACTCATTTATTCACCCAGTGTTCCTGACAGAGTACTGTGTAGGGAATTTTTAAAAGTCTGCCAACTCATTACACTCTGAGAATGTATGCTCCCAGGTACCTCTTTCTTCCCCATCACACCTCCAACATTTGCCATCTACCTGAGGAAAATTATTTCAAATTTGTTTGAGGTATAAAAGTACCTATACAAACAATTCCATACAAAAATCCTATATCTTCTAGATTTTGTTGTTTATTTGGGAGTCATATATATATTCTCCCATTGTTTCTTTGTGAATTGCTTATCAAATCTCTCTTTTCAATCTTTTCTGATTTCCTCCGATTGATCCCAGTAGGTATTGTGCAATATTTTATATGCACTACTAATTATCTGTTTCATAACAGCAGCTTGTTTTCTTGATTCAACTAAAAACTTAACCACTGTAGGTCTTTTATTTAGGATACCCCTATCCCTTTCTCTTTGGCTATTCACTAATATAAATCCCTGATAGGGAAGGCATTCTTTATCCTGTGGTCCAAATGTCTTCTTGGCCTCTTCCCATACTATTACCTTTTCCCTCTCTAATTATTTGCTCAGAATACATTAGTTCGTTTGTTAGCTTCCTCCAGTAAATTCCACCCCCTCTTGCTTATTCTCTGTAACCCTAATTGCAGTCATCTCTATCAGCAGAATCTCCTTTCTCCATCCCAATGTTGGCTTAATTCTTAGTATACTTTATGCTATTTTATGAATATGACATATATATATATATATATATATATATATATATATATATATATATAGATATATATATATATATATAGATATATATATATATATATATATATATTATATAATATTCCATGTTACCTTATCTCTCTGTACTGCCTATTCTGTATGACTGATGTTATTTCCCATAAGGATCTGTGTCGAAAAAACACTCCCATTATTTCTTGAATTATCCCCATTCTTCATCATCTTCATCATCATCATCATCCATTTCCATTTCGAATTGTAACTTTCTGCTTGTGTTATGTATAAGAGCCTTTACTGTGTAGCTCTAAAATATCCCTTCAAATTAGGTAATCCTAAACCTCCTTGTTCTTTTGGCAGGATCAATTTATCCCACTTGACTCTTACCCTCCTAGATAAAATCCTTCAATTCTTTATTAGTTACTATCCACAACTTCTCCTCTGTTTGATAAAACATACCTGTCCTGTGTATAAATGTATAAAAAACTAAAGGGACTAAAAATTTTTACTGCTTGTATCTTTCTATCCATATCCATAGGCAAGAGCTTCCAGTTTCTCAATTTTTGTATTATCTTTTATTTAGTCTCTTCCCACGTATACTTAGCTGCCATATCAGAAATCTTTTTAACCCATAGTCCTAAATACTTTATTTTATCATGTCCCCATAAATATTGGTATTTCTGAACCTATTCATGTGTGGGGCATAAGTTGCAGCTATGGCCTTTGGTTTATCTTCATTAACTTTATATCCTGAAAAAAAAAACAGAAATGTCTTAGAATGTTCCAAGTACTGAAATGTCCTTTTTCTGGTTCTCTCAGGTATAAATAGTATCATCATTGTATATCATATCAATAATATCCTTGAATTTTGGCGTACAATTATATACCATATCAATAATATCCTTGAATTTTGGAGTACCTCTTTTTCTTTTCCAATGGTTCTAAATAGTAAGCTAATAACAAAGGAGAAAGAGGACACCCCTGTCTGGTTCCTCTCTTCAGACACAAATTATTAGAGAGGAACCTTCCCACTTTGATTTTTGCATCTGATCCCTAATATATCATTCTAATTAATCTTATTCTTGTATCAGGAAATGTAAATGCTTCCAATGCCCTACTCATAAAATCCCAACTTACTCTGCCAAATGCTTTCTCTGCATTAGCACTCACCAGCAACTGTGGTATTTTCTTTCCCACAAGGACCTGTACTAGGCCTCATATTTTTCAACATATTCATCAATGACCTCTCCACTGCTACAAAATATGCTATTCTAGTTCAGTATAGTTCAGTAATATGATGACTCAACCCTAATCCTTTCTGAAAAATCTCTGAATGAACTCCAAGACCTTACACAACAGTCCTTCTTATCTATTGAAACATGGCTAAATAATTCACAACTAGTACTAAATCCCCCCAAAAACTAAATTACAGCTGTTTACCACAAAACACATCTCTACCAAAACAACAGTATTCACTATTGTCTCTGCCAGTAACACCATGACAGAAGAAGTAAACCATTCAAAAATTACTGGGTGTAATCATTGATGACCAGTTGAAATTTGACCACCATGTATCACATGTGGATAAAAAATATCATCAAAAATTAAAAACTACCTCACTGACATAGTCAAAAGATGTATATCCCCTATGTTCTTACTGCTATCTCTCTGCTATGCTGCCCCAGTCTTTATTGATGTCGAAAGATTTTACTCTTCTAACATATTCTGGAAGAATCACACCAAGTTCTTGTAAGCAAGTAAAACAGCTTTAATTTTACATGCATGGAGATCTGCTACATGATAGTAATATGCCAGCAGTCTGGCTACTTGTACTTTGAGTTCTCCTTATATAGACCCTCCTGCACGTACATACACGTAGCACACAGAACATTCATTAAAATTGATAGTTTGATTACTTGTTTTTACCAGCCAGTACCACAGTTATTCTTGCACCATTAACTTCCTTATCAATGGTTTAAGATTAACTCCTGCATTCCTCAGTGATCAACATTTTCCAGAACATTTCAGTTTGCACGCAGTGAACATTTTTCTGCTTAACCCTTTAAATACAGAATACAAAATATGTTGACTTCAGTATTTTTCCACATTTCCCCCCTTACAACATTTTGTATACTGTTTATTTTACACAATCCCAGATACGTTGTATACCTTCTCATAATCAGAGAAATATGCTTTTATAGCATTGGCAGAGATAACCTTCGATATTATCATTTTGATACATGGTATGCAACAGCAGCCAAGCAGCAAAAATATGATTGCACCAACACATACAGCAATTAAAATGTTCATCAACACAGAACCCCAGTTTCCAAACAGATTTTGGAAAAAGTCAGTCAAGGGGTTTGGACCAGGTTTAGTCAGTTCAGAAACTTGTTGAATTATTTCAAGGTGGCTCTGAATCGCGTGCTCGTTATCAGGGATGAACGAGCAGCACTCCTCGTGTATCAGAGCGCAAGTACCTCCTTTCGCCGCTAGGGTGAAATCGAGCGCCATACGGTTCTGCAACACTACTGTTCTCATCGCCCTTAATTCGTCCGTCACCAATTCTAGCGCTGAAAATGTCGCATTACTCAGAGTCTCTAACAGTTTTGACAGTTTTCTCAGTTCCCAGATGGATTTTACTGTCCCATATGCTGGCAAAATACCAGCCCAAGCAATTACATCATCGCCTAGGTCCATATGTGAGAGTCCTTTGCTGCTGACGTGTGCCAAGTCATGGTGATAAATCCATGATGCATCAATGTTACCTACGGGATTAATAGGTTTATTAAGAGAACGTGCATTTCATATTTTACCTTGAGGCAACGCATTTGCGTGCCTGATAGCTGGTATCAGATATCCCAAAAAACAACTTCCTGACCAGCCATATGGTAACCATTTATATGCTTTCCTACCACAAATAAAATAACAATCATTTGTTTTGATGGTAATATTGGTTGCAAATTCATAACTCCCATTTGGCTTTAGCCCCTTAAATAACAGGCCATATACATACAGCATTTTTTCAACAAAACTAATATCATTTACATTGATGTCGTTTTTTATAGCTCCAAACTTGGTCTCACACTGCCCTTCTAGGGTACAATTATGAACTATTGTCAAATTACATTGGCTCAGCCCCACCTTAACTTTCCCAATCTTTTGAAAACACACTGTTCCATTTTGGCACGCCAGAAGAGGCAGCGCCACCTTGTCTCTCAGTGGTACTTCTGTGGTTTCAAACAACAAACTATTCCAAGTATCATTTATTCCCAGAGGGCTGTCCCTAACATTAAGCCACTGTGTACAGTAGGTATTGCAGTACATACCCAACAATTTGAGACATTCATTGAGGATGCATATGCATATTTAATCGCTTGATATGTATTAAAGTTTGGATGCCAGCTGGTGTGTTTGTCTCTTTGAATGGCTAGCTTCATTAAAAGACAGAAATGTCCAAAACAGAAATATTACAATCACAATAGTTATAAACAATAAAACATTGCAATAGAACCATTTTCTCTTATTCTCATTATTGTCCTTCATGATTGCTGCTGTCTGTTTGTTCCTCAGGGGAACTCAGGTCTTTATTTAACTTAAAATGTTTTATGATTTTGCAATGCGTTAGGTGGATCCATGAGGACCTTTCTTTAATCCGAACTGCTGTTGGAGTTGCGATTAGCACCTGGTAGGGCCCTCCCATTTGGGGATGCCCAATTCTTGAGTTTTATTATTTTGATCCAGAAACACTCGCCGGGTCTGATTTCCGTGATCTTGTCGCCTCTTGAACCTGAAAACAATCATTTGTTAAACAGCTGTTAGTATTGGTCAGCATTTTCCTCATGTACTCAGCTATCTCCTCACCCTCACGCTCCGCAGGCAACAAGTTTTGCCACCGCGGACGTAATAAGGTCTCCCATACAACAACTCAAATGGGGTGACTCCTTTTGAGGTGGGAGTTGTGCGCATGGAAAGGAGGGCTAGAGGTAGACAGGTAATCCAAGACTGATGTGTCTCGCCATGAGTTTTCTCAACTTGCCTTTTAGAATGCCGTTATGGCGTTCCACCAACCCTGCTGACTGTGGGTGGTAGGCACAATGGTGTTTCAATTCAATTTGGAAAACTGTAGACAGTTTCTGTATGATCTGATTGACAAAATGTGTGCCGTTGTCAGAGTAGATGCGTGTAGGAAGTCCAAAGTGCGGACGATGTGATTGACCAAAATTTTAGCCACTGATTGAGCATCCGGATGTGTCACCGAAAAGCCTCAACCCACTTAGTAAATGCATCTACTATTACTAACACAAACTTCTTTAGTTGTGCCGGGTCAATTCGATGAAGTCCATACATATTGTATGAAAAGGATAGGGGGTGTTGGAAATGATGCCGGAGCAACTCTGACCCTCCCCGTGGTATTTAGCACATACTATGCAGGATAGACAAAAACGTTTTGCATATGCAATGAAACCCTTGGTCCAAAAGGTAAGGTGGATAATTCTAACCATAGCTGCAGGGCCCAGATGGGAAGGGCCATGCACAACTAGTGCTGCATATCTAAAAAGATTAGTAGGCAAAACATATTTATTATCCAGTCCCACATAGATTCCTTTGTTCTGCCTAACACCATACCTAGTCCAGCGTTGTTTTTCCTGTACTGTGCTAAGTTCCTGCATGACTTGTAAGGTTTGCAAATCAAATTTATCTGTTGGTTGTAATTCTGTAGGTGTGGTTTCAAGTGAAAAGGTACTGGACATAGCTGCCTCTTTGGCTGCTTTGTCTGCTAGGGCATTACCAAGTGATACTGGGTCCTTAGCACGGGTATGAGCAGCGCATTTACAGATGGCCAAACCCGTGGCCGTTGGACGGCTTGTAGTAATTCAAGGATTAGGTCTTTGTGCATAATGTCTTTCCCCGAGGTTGTAACCATCCCCCTATTTTTCCATTGCTGAGCAAACACATGCACCGTAGAGAAGGCATATTGACTATCCGTATAGATAGTGACATTCCTGTCCTCTGAAAGGAGACATGCCCTTGTCACAGCAATCAGTTCCGCTGCTTGACCGGATATGTTCCCGGGAGTGGTCTTGCCTCTATTATCTGAGTTGCAGTAGTAACTGCATACCCTACCTGCGTGGTGCCTGTTTCTGTTTTGCGTGCTGACCCATCTACAAACAGTGTCCAGTCCGCATGTAGTAAGGGTTGATCTTTAAGATCCGGTCTTGGTAGAACTTTAGAATGTATGAGATCTAAGCATACATGCGGAATACCGGCTTCAGCAACAGGTAGCAATGTCGCTGGATTTAAGGTAGTGCATCTCTCAATTGTCATGTGTGGCTGCGATAACAGCGTAGTCATACAAGATAAATGTCTGCTAGGTGACAGAAATGTTAACTTGTCCTGCAGAAGGATGACTGCTACAGAGTGCGGGACTTTTAACGAAGATCATGGAACAATACCAACGTGGCAGACGCTTGTACCGCCAAAGCGGCTGCAATTACTGCTTGCACACAGTGTGGTAATGCTCGTGCTACTGAGTCTAATTTGCTAGAGTAAAATGCCAATGGTCTTAACTTATCTCCATACATTTGCATTAAAACAGATGTCATAAATCCCTGCTTGCAATCTACAGTCTGTATAAAGGTCTTACTGTAATCTGGAAACCCCAATGTTGCTGACCCAGCTATCAGTTGCTTGATCCTAGTAAATGCCTGTACTGCCTTGTCTGTCCAGTGCAGCAAATCTTTGCCGCCATCGGTATTGCAAAAATTAAGTCTGATAGCGGGTGCACTTCTTCGGCGTAGTTGGGAATCCAACTACGACAGAAGTTTGTAATGCCTAAAAAGGACATCATTTCTTTTTTTGTAGTTGGCATGGGGGCTTGTAAAATAGCATTCTTTCTGCTGTCATCTAATCGCCTGCCCTTCCCAGAGATAGTATAACCCAGGTAACGTACTTCTAATTTACAAAATTGTAACTTAGACTTATTTACCTTATGTCCTTCTTGTGCCAGAAAGTGTAGTAGTCGAATAGTCTCGGACTTACAGAGTTCTTCCGTAGTCGCGGCCAGGAGGATATCATCCACGACAGCAGTAGGTGGCACCCTTGGGCTGGTTGGAACTGAGCCAAATTGGTGGACATCTCTTGTGAGAAGATGGTCGGACTTTCGCAGTATCCCTGCGGTAACCTGGTATAGGTATAACGCTTGCCCATAAACGTAAATGCAAACCAAAATCTACTATCTTCCTGCAAGGGAATAGAGAAAAGGCATTACTGATATCAATTACAGAAAAGTAGTTATCTGTTGGAAGGATATCGCTCAGCAGAATAGACGGATCCGGGACTATGGGGCCCGAGGTACCACCGCGGCATTTATTGCCTGTAAGTCTTGTACCATCCTCCATGTCCCATCCGGTTTTTTTACTGGAAATAAGGGCGTATTACACGGTGAGTCTGTGCACAGAATTAATACTCCAGCTTTCAAAAGTGCTGTGATTACCGGTAAAATGCCCTCCTCTGCCTTTCTGCTCAAGGGATACTGCCGTTTATGAGGTCTAAATTCTGACTTGGGTGTAATCTTTACCTGTCCTGCCATTCTAATCAGTCCGATATCGTGCTGACCCTGCGACCATAATGAGTTTGGAATCATCTGCAATTGAGATTTTTCCATGGGGGTAAGGAGACATAGTCATAATGTCCCAGGGGATTGTATCGGTTTGTCTTCCCTGAGGTGCACGGTCGGTCTGGCTTGTGTAACCCAGTTAAGTTTTTGAACCTGAATGCCCTTACCTGCCAACTGTTCTGGTGTCCATTCTACCCATTCAGTTATTTTCTTACCCACGAGGTACCATGACATTTCTTCACCCTCCGTGACTGAAATATGTGTGGTTAATTCATTCTTATACAGCAGCTGCATATCCCTTGTAAGGCTACATGTGACTGCAGAATTACCTAGTGTGTCCCAAAAAGGCTATGCAATACTAGTTTGGTGACTTTAAAACTAAAAATTTCTTTTCAGATTCTAAATCAGGTCCGCACATCTTCTGTAATACATTGTGCAATGTAATGGATCTGACACCTTCGGATTTGTTATGCCGTATTTGCTTAATGCCAAATTTGTAAGAGCCGTCACTACACTCTGGGGCCTGTCTCTATCAAATCATTACTATACCAGTAATGTAGATCTCCCTGCCCTCTAATAGCATTGCACTATTCAGTTCTATTCTCCTTGCCACCATCCCGTGGAGGTTGGGACGGCTGCTATACCGAACACTTGCATTAAATCTCTTCCTAGTAAATGTACTGGGCAGATTTCTGAAATTATTACCGGAACCGTATGGTTTGGTTCGTCTCTGGGTCGGTAAACCACAGAGGTTTGGACAATGGCTCTTTGTAAATACGACCATTTGCTGCTTTTACAAGCACATATTCATCCGAGGTAACATCGGATGATATGGCAGTACTTCTGACTAACGTTCGAGAAGCCCCTGAGTCACAAAGAAATTCTATGTCTCGGCCCTCAACTTGCAATGTGATCACTGGTTGGGATTTCAATTGCATAGTTGATGCTAGTGCTGTTAGATTTACCATTTGATATTTCTCATTTTCTGCCATTTCCTGTCCCCACCCATCGTCTTCACTTATACCTACTTCCCCATTCTCACTTTCTTCTTCTGCCTCATACCCTCCATCTACGTCTTTTTGACCATCATATAGTCATGCGGTACCACCGGAAGCAACCATCGGTTTCTCCGGTCCTCTGCAATCTCTGGCGAAATGTCCTTTCTACCGCACTTAAAACACTCCCCTCTTTTGCCTACCCTCGAAATCCTCAGAATGACTTATGCCTCCCGTCCTCGTCCTCTTCCCCTGCCACGCCTCTTCCGCGATTTGGAACCTTGAACTAACATTAAAGTTCCATCTTCACTAACTGTAAAAGTCTGGGCTTTTTTATTTTTTTTTTCCTTCAGGTATTTCTCAGCATGTCTAGCATAATCCATAAGGGGCTGTAGACGCTGTCCTGTGTGTGATCATATGCTTTTGTATAAAGTTACCAATGGCTGTCTTGCAGCCCTTTAGGAATGCATTTTCAGTTGCTGTTCATAGGGCGAGTCATTTGCCTGATTTTCTGCCTTAATCAACCCACTATGAGCATCAAAACATTGTGTGAGACGATGTAGATAATTGTCTACGGTTTCGTCATCTGATTGAACGCATTGATTAATGCAAGTCCAATCTGCTTTGGGCTTCCAATGTTCTTCTATTTTATCTAGGAGAGTCTTTATTCTGGTTCTACACACTTCGGAGTTAAACGGCAAGGCTCCCCTTCCTCTGGTAGCAGGGGTCCCAAGTTCCAAATAAGGTGCCAATCAGGTCCTAGGATTTGCCTTATTACTTGTTCAAATTCTACAGCGTTTAATCTATAACTCATTCTCATGCCCCTACGCCTGTACGGAATTTACGATATCTACTTTTGGATGGGGAATCCCTCTACCGCTTCGGATATCATCACGGGTCCACGGTCGGTAGACCAATATGGTAGGACCCTCGCCTTCTGCGCCTGCTTGAGGATTTGCCACTTCTATCAGTGGGTATTCCTCTCCTTCCTGATCTACCTTCTCCTTAATTTTCCAGTCCCCTTCTCTCCTAATACTTCCGCTGCGTAAGTCAAGAGTGTTGGCAGGCTCTCTCTGTAATATAATACGTGGCGTGGGGGGGACACTCACCGAAGCCTGGTATTGCGGTGGGTCCTGGTCGGGGGGCACCTCAATAACCTGTGCAGGGTCTGGATACTGGATGCGAGGGGCCGAGGATTCTGGTGACTACGACTGACTATGGAAGTTTCATTATCTTCCTTTTGAACAAAGTACACATCTTTTTCACTTGAATTACCACACCCTTTTTTCAAATTTTGTTCCTTATGTATTTATTTGCATTCTCCAGCCATTACTGTGCCTGGGGAATCCCTAGCTTCTTTTGCTTCGTTGTCTTATTACCTGCCTGTTTGCAGTAATCTTACTAGATTTTGACATTCTGACTTATTTAAACATCCACTAAACCCATGTTCCTTTTTCCATTTATCTAAATACTTTACATTCTTTGGGTGTAAATCAAACATAAACTTTTCATCTTCAGTTTTGTCGCCTTTGGCATAACTGGTTCCTGTTCCCATTTCTCTTACGAGAAACTATTCCTGTTCCTGAGATCTCTTGTATATGGAATCTATTCACATATACCCTTATACTTTGAGAAAATTCAATTTCTCCCTTGACTAGTCCCTTAAAATTTAGACAAAAATTCCAATCAGAAACAACAAAAATAGCTTTTCTTTTGCTTACCTTTGTGATTCCTCCACCCTGTTTCGCTGCCACCTCACGGATTGAATCTGGAAAGAGTGACTGGCCTCTAATTTCAACCTGTTTCAGTTGGAGGTCTTTCATTCGAGGAGAGCCTGATCTCTCTCCACCTGCGCAGGTTTTCAGCCTCTCTTTGTTCGATTCACCCGTGCAGGGGCCCTAACGCTAGCCAGTTATGTCGAAAGATTTTACTCTTCTAACATATTCTGGAAGAATCACACCAAGTTCTTGTAAGCAAGTAAAACAGCTTTAATTTTACATGCATGGAGATCTGCTACATGATAGTAATATGCCAGCAGTCTGGCTACTTGTACTTTGAGTTCTCCTTATATAGACCCTCCTGCACGTACATACACGTAGCACACAGAACATTCATTAAAATTGATAGTTTGATTACTTGTTTTTACCAGCCAGTACCACAGTTATTCTTGCACCATTAACTTCCTTATCAATGGTTTAAGATTAACTCCTGCATTCCTCAGTGATCAACATTTTCCAGAACATTTCAGTTTGCACGCAGTGAACATTTTTCTGCTTAACCCTTTAAATACAGAATACAAAATATGTTGACTTCAGTATTTTTCCACAATTGACATCAGATCTCACAACTGTACACATGTGAGTTTTGCTATAATAAAATAGCCAACTTTGCAGTAAACAATAACAATATAACACACCACTGCCTAGCCCTCAGACAATAAAAGTACTTAGAACTACCACATCACCCAGCTGTCTCCCAGTTAACTACACTACACAGACTTCTCTTTAAGCATAAAATTGCCCAGTCTTTAACAACTTAATCCAACAATACTCCCCAGTAAAATTTTACACTCTAGAGAAAAATCACTAATCACTATAACTTGAAGTATGTATTCTACATCTTACAGTACATATACTGTTGTACTGTCTAATTATTTTATATTGCTTGCATTTCTGAGAGCTTTTCTCCCCGAGCCTCTGCTGAAAATGGGCTTCTGGCTCAGCTGGACTTTCCTGGTAAACAAATGTAAATAAATAAATAAATCATCTAATACTGCAAGTATATGTCTATATTCAGATAGTGTAGCTAATCTATGAAACCACTGAAATCAATTTTGACTGCAAATTCATTTAAAACACAAATCAAATTTCACCTACAAAGCAATGGCTCTGCTTCTGTATATCACCAGGATAAATGCCACTGCTATCATCGGCTTTCCATATTGTCAAACCTTTCCTTTCATTCAGAATTCTATGCCCCACAACTTGTACTCACCAGTACCTGAACAGTTTGACTGGCATCTCCGTCCATATACATAATTTTTGGTCACTGTTCACCCCCCACCTCTGTACTTCAAATGTAACCTTCAAGACAGCCACAATATATAATTATCTATGAACTGCTTTATGCACTACCTCTTAACTACAGTATTAACATTTTTTGCCCTACCTAGCTCTTTCCTTCACCCCAATTTCTTTGAATTCCTAAGCACTAATCACATGAGGTATTATTTGTTTGAGAAACCCACTAATACAGCTCTTTGAATGCTCAATGTTCAACATCTATTAATGCATGAGTATCTTTTATATTGTAATAGTTTGCTTTTATTTCATATGAATGTAATATCATTAGTAAATGAAGGGGTAATTGTTAATTTATATTACTTAATGTTTGTTCATGTATATTACTGAATGTCTATTTAAAAAATGTTTCTAATATGTTGGAGCTTTTCTCCATGGGCCTCCTCTAAAACAAGGTTTTTGACTAAACCCATTCAGACAAACCCAACAAACAAAAGTAAAATAAATAAAATAAGATAAGAATCCATAGTTTTTTGATTACATTGATTTCCTGAAAAAGAATGGTGTTGTTTTTTCTTTGGTTCATAGTAGGCTTGAAATGTATCTCTCATCACTACGAACTTGTGGTCTTTTCCTACTCTTAAAGGCTAAATGTGTTAAAACGTTGTATTGCTTCCACACCTACAGTTTGTAAAACATTCAGCACTGGACTTTCTTCAGTTTTGAAGACATTAAGTATCACAAGACTCCATAAACTATACAGATCTCTTTATTAATATTCCTTAACTGCTGTTGTGCTGAATATTCAATTTATTTTAACAGAAATCTGAAAAAGTTGTCTTCAAACAGTCACTGTATAAACATCCAGTAAATTTGTTTCTTGCTTGTTGCCTGTATTTTTTCCATGATGAAACATTCTCTTTAAGTTTCTATGATACATAATCTCCAGATACAGAAATAAAAAAAACAGTGCGTGTGTGTGCGTGTGTGTACGCGCGCGTGTGTGTGTGTGTGTGTGTTTGTGTGTGTGTGTGTTTGTGTGTGTGTGTGTGTGTGTGTGTGTGTGTGTGTGTGTGTGTGTGTTGCATATGTCTACACATATGTGTGCGATTTGGGGGAAGGAGCACTAAAAGGCTTTGATCTAACCTCTTTTCTTCCCCTGCCTCTTCCAATGTGCCAAGGGATTCTGAGGCAGTTCATCTGTCTACAACTTTAGTGTCTAGTATTTGTTAATGGATCTAGGCTGTTGGTAGGTCATTTGCTCTTGTCTGAGGCTGTTTATACATACACATTATCATCTTCAACCAAAAGCAGTGCATATACTCACTTTTAAAATTATTGCAATGTTACTGTATGGGCATCAGAGTTATAGTTTCATTACAAGTTGTCTGTCTAGTCTGTACTTATCTTTCAAATCCTCCTTAAAAAGGAAACTAATCATTCAGTCATGACTTTACTGAACAAATAAAACATTTGCCTAGCCTTTGTTAAGAAAGATGCTGTTTATCACATCTACAAATATCTTTATTTTTCTCTTTTTGAGATTTGCAAGTGATGAACCAGTTCCTTTTAGGGAAAACAGAGAGGCTTTACTACAGGCATTAGATCGACTGGGTTGGCCTATCTCTTTAGCAGATATAACTTTATTAGAAGATGAAATCCAGACTGGAGAAACATACTTGCAGCAAGCATCAGACCTACATAAAGCTGCAAAAGAAAGGGATAAAAAGCTTCCGGAAGTGCAGAAAAATGATTGTGATGATGAGGTGAGTACAAATATAATTATGGCAGAATTGTCATTCAGGATTAGTACTGGTGTGTGTTACTTGAAAAACTGTTGATCTTCATTTGGGAAGTGAGTGTACTTTTATACCTACAAAATGCAGAAGAGACTCAAATTTCTAAGAAAAACACCAAACTGCTGTGTCCACTGATGAAACTTTGTGTGTTTGCTTAACTGAAAAAGCTAGTCCAAGACTTAAAGTATGCTGTCTCTTCCAGAATTGAAATGTGTAACTGTTTTACAGTTTTGGTCTCACTTAATAGCCCATTCATGTTAAACCTTCCTTTGCCATCCCATATGGATATACTTGCTGACCTGGATATCAAGGTTGCTGATATATCTGGAACTAGAATTGTAGTATCAAAGGTGCACAGATTCTTCAGTAGCAGGCCTAGACAGTGTGCTTCTATTGCTTTGGCACAAACCTCTCACAACAGTGCCTTTAGTGCCCAAGTGTGTACTGATACAAGCAGTGGTTAAAAAAAAAGAAAATAAAAAATGATATACTGAATTTGAGTTTCTATGATACATAATCTCCAGATACAGAAACAAAAAACAGTGGGAGTGTGTGTGTGTGTGTGTGTGTGTGTGTGTGTGTGTGTGTGTGTGTGTGTGTGTGTGTGTGTGTGTGTGTGCGTGTGTGTGTGTGTGTGTTGCATATGTCTACACATATGCGTGTGATTTGGGGGAAGGAGCACTAAAAGTCTTTGATCTAACCTCTTTTCTTCCCCTGACTCTTCCAGTATGCCAAGGGATTCTGAGGCAGTTCATCTGTCTACAACTTTAGTGTCTGGTATTTGTTAATGGATCTAGGCTGTTGGTAGGTCATTTGCTCTTGGATGAGGCTGTTTATACATACACATTATCATCTTCAACCAAAAGCAGTGCATAAACCCACTTTTAAAATTATTGCAATGTTACTGTATGGGCATCAGATTTATAGTTTCATTACAAATTGTCTGTCTAGTCTGCTCTGTTTGTGTAGCTTTTCAGTTTTCCCTCCTATGCCTCTTTTCTCAGCCCACCACCCATCCTGGAACTTCTTGAAGGATTTTGCAGTCTTATAGTCTACTACCTGCTCAAGTAACCTATTCCATTTAACCTCTGTTGTCTGAGAGCAACTGCATTACATTTTGCATGAAAAAGTACTTATGTCAGGGCAGAACTCTTTGCTTCTAACCTGGTAGACCTGCCCCTCCTTCCTTCTCCACCATGTGTGTAGTTCTCCTAAAGGTCTTGTGCATACACATCTTGACTCCTCAGTTTTGCTTAACTTCAAATAAGAATAAATTTAGCCCTGTTAACCTGTCCTCATTCCTTTTGTCTCCCATAACCTTTATTACAGGGGTAGCCTTTCTTGGTGCCTTATCACCTAGCTTAATAATCTTATCCATTTATAGAAAACAGAACTGAACATATATTCCAGATAGTCTGCAACAGGGATCTGTAGAGGAGGAACAACCTCTTGCTTCCTGGAAAATGTTTCCTTAGTACACAACCCAGCTTTGTATTGGCATTAGTTACAGTTTTATGTAGTTTCATTCTGCTGCTACCTACCATACCAAGTGTTTGTTTTACTGATCTGTGCTTTTTAGGATCACTCCTCCCAGCTGGCATGTCATGCAAGGATTATTATAGCCCAGATGAACTGCTTTACACTTCCTTCAATAAAACCTTCATAAATGCTTCTCAGTTCACTCTGCCAGTTTCCTCAAGCTCATGTGAGGGTTTAGTGCAACATCATCCAGTGTTCCTTCTGTATTAATATCATTAACTGATTAGCTGGTCTTGAACTCATTGTCTGTCATACCTTGTAACTGTACAGGTTTCTGCAGAATGTCCAGATTTTTGCCTCGGATTTTTGGTCCATTTTTCATAAAATTGTGTTTTTTCTGGCAAATCAGTGGCAAATAATTAAAGACTAAAGTTAGAAAATAATGACAGACATTTGAATTTCAGACTTCATACCCTTCATAAAATTCATGCTAATGCAAAACCTCTTGTTTGTAAGAGTAATATTTAAAAATTATCCCTATTTTTGGGCCTTTCTCCCACTTTTATATATGGCGTTGTGCAGATTTCTTGCTCTAAGAGGTTGAGAGGTGAGTTATCCGTCTTGACATTAGGTACAAAAATACCAAAAACAATCAAGATTGATCCCCTGTGAAAAGCCACTGATTGCTTGTTTCCATTGAGAGGACCCCCCTCTAATTATTGTTCTTTGATTCCTGCTCCCTCCAGCCACACTTCTACCCATTTAGTTCTCCAAGTTTTTATTTTATCAGCCTGTGGTGATGGGCTGAGAACAGAGGATTTGTTGAATTCAGGGTATGCTCTTGATTTCCTTTGTCAAGTTCCAGTGTAACCTATTCATAAAACTGAATACATTTGACCTGACCTGACCTGTTTTCCACAATGCACGTCAGAATGCACCCTGATGTTTATTGTTTTCCTGTAAATTATCTGGACTTTCCCTCAGAATTGCTTTCCTTGTGAAAGACTGACACATGGTCAATAAAAAAATGCTTGATTTTTGCAAATCATGATCACTGTTCCCCAGAAGCCTACCTGCAAACTTATAACTATTTGTTTTGCACCTAAGTAAGCTTTCCACACTTAGCTATGCAGTCACAAATAGGAGGAAAAAAGAAACTCTCCATCGAAGTATTTAATGATCTCTCATAAGCAATAATCCTGTTCTGACTAAGACTAAACTTTTAAGTCAGTAAAAGGTGATATTGACCATTTGAATTCAGTCAGTTATTACATGACCAACTGGTTTACCCTGGAGGGAAACATTCAGAATGTTCTCCATGTTTTTTTTGCTACTGTCATACTAATGGGCCTGTATGTTTCTCAGCGGGTTTTAGCTTATCTCCTATGTGGTGATACCACCATATTTTCCCATCATCCCTCTAGAACCACACTACTTATGAGAGACTGGTTTGAGAGTTATTTCAAGATTCATAGGTGTTTACTAGGCTAATTACCACAAGGGCTTTTTTCAGCCTAGCCATGTATCTCAAGTCTCTGATAAGTTCTGGTACCCTTGATAAGTGCTTAGGAGATGAAGCATTTACAAGCAGGAGCCTGGCAGATGACTGGTTACAGGCTGCCTATGTCTATTAAAGACATAGGTGCCAAACCAGGGATGAATTACCTGTTCCCCATCCAGTTGTCCAAGTTACAGTTCAGTTGAGCTAAGTCACATGGATGGGAAGCCTGTTCCAGAGAAGGGGTAGTCTCTCCAGCAGGTCCTATTTATATCACAGGCAAGGTTTAAGTGTTTAGAATGAGTAATTCTGGTGCTGTTTGTTTTGCGCATATGGGATCTGTCAGCACACTTGAAATATTTTTGGGGTATACTGTTAGCACCCTCTGCAGCGTTTCCTTTAATTCATTGAGTTTCCTTTATACAATTTCTCTTGGTATGTGAGTGTCTGCCAGGTGTCTTCCTTCTTTGCTCTTTCACGTTTCAAAGCTGGCACTGTCTGTTTGTTGTCTTTTTCTGATGACAGGAGTAAAACATTAATTGAAGATCTCTGCCTTCCTGCTTTCTCACTATATCTCTACTCCTTCCCTCCATGCTCAATCTCTGCAGCTATGTGTTGCTCTTCCTTTTTCCCCTAATATATCTTGACAATCATTTCTTCCTTGTCTGCATTCCTTCCTTCCTTCCTAGATCTTTTGCTAGATATGTATTTGACTTTCTTACTATCTTGTAATCTTTTTTAAAGCTTTCTCAGTCTTCATATTCCTGTCTGTACTACTCTTCTCTCTCTTTTAACTCATAAAATATTTTGTCCTTTGAATTAACTGCCTCCCTTCTGAATCACATTGACTATTTTATTCCCCTTACATTGTTCTGTTTTGCAAGACCCTTTTCTCTACCTATTTATATCCTGTTGGAAGCTTCTCCATTTTGTTGTCTCAGCTCCATAGCGTTGCTCATTGTGACTTTCCAGCTCTTCCTGTCAGTCTTGTCTGACATGGTGCTCTTTTCTCACAATGTTTACTCTTAACGTCTAACTCAGATTCGCCATCACATTCCTTTTTATATTTGTTCCTACCCATTGTATCTTCTACCTTCTCTGATGATTCCTGTATCTTCTTGCCTGCTGCTGTGTTTATTTAGTCCTTCCTCAACACTTCCTATTGTTTTATCAAACTATTCTGCACAATATTCCACTTCCCTGTGCTTCCTGACAGTCTCCTATTATTCCAAATCCTGCTCACCATTTCATTTTCTTTTACAGGTTTTGGACATTGAATTATTGGATCTTGAGCTAATTAGTGGCACGAGTACCCCGTGAAATGGCCATCACTCACCACTTCTGTTGTTCTTCTTGCATGTCATCGTTGCTCACTTGTTTTAAGACATATGTACTGCTTTCATCTATGAGAGGCTTTCTTCCTTCCTAGTTTACCTTGTCTTACCTCAGTCCAGGAAGATTTTTCACGGCCATTCATCCAATCCATTCTCACTTGCCTGCCCACCTGAAATTCCTTATGATCAAGTTTCTTCCTTTCTTTTTTATTTTTAAACACCTTTTATTTAAATCTTCACATTAGGTTTCCAATTCCTATAAGTCCTCTCTTCCTGTCCCACTTTCAGTTCATGCTTCAATCCTTCATGTATTTTTTGTTCTACCTGCCTTACCCACTTTAGTTATATTATTTCTTATGTATATGCCACATTTGAAGTTCTCCTTTTTCCATAGCTGTAGCTTTCTAACCTACTGAAAGTTTCCTTTTACCCCATACCTCTGCCCCCAGCTCTTTCTTTTCTTACCACCCACTCCTTCTCTTTCCCCTCCGTGTTTCCTCTTCCTCTTTAGTTTCCTATACGTATCAGTCTGTCCTCTCCTTTCTGCACCTGATACATTTGCTACACTTGGTCTGTTCTGCGTATCTTCAAAACATCACCATCAATCTTGAGCAGTTTCTACCCAGTTGCTTCTACTCTGCTCCTTTTTGTATCCCTCTTTTGTTTTCTTTTCCAGTTCTTATCTCATGCAAAATCTCCCTTTTCTTCCTCCTAGCTCCTAAAATGACATCCATCCCGGTACTATTATCTTTGCATCTGTCTGTCTGTAACCAGGTCACACAGGCTATGTGTTCCCCTGTTATTCTTTTCAGGTGACCCATCTCATTTTCTATCATCCCAGTCCTCCTTCAATCTGTGCGTCTACCTTTGCATTGTATTTCTTTAAGTCACTTTGCTATCATCACACATTGATCACCTGGCCCATCTCAGTTCTTCACCTGTTATGTTTATTTATTTGTTTATTTTTATTTATTTATTTTTTTTTTAAATTTCTTCTCTTTTTATCACATCTCTTTCTGTTCTTAGAAATGCCCCAAGCTGGCTGGTGTCAGAGGAATGTCAGAGGTACAGTGAACAGATATTTACTGTTTGTCTGGTCTTGGGAATTAACATATGGTACAGTCAACCATTAATCATGGTCTTTGTAATTTTTTCTACAGCTTTTGATTCTGTGCGCTAGCTAAGTCTCTGGAAAATTCTACAAAAATTAGGTGTACCAAGAAAGCTCATTAACATTTTGGAGACACTTCCTTCAGATGCCTAAAATAAGGTACAGAGACAGCTTACAGTTGGACTTCTTTAACATCAGTACCTGGGTCTGTTAAGGATGTACTATTGGACTTTATTTAAATCCAAGCAATGTGCAGAGATTGCCCTGATTAAGGCTGTTAATAGTATCCTTGAGGTCATCCTGATCTTCATGACCTCTCAGTAGCATTTGACAGAATGGTCCATAACATTTTGTTTAGTACCTGTGTGGCTTCTGTGGTCATATGGTCTCATATCCATCACACTTAACTCAGTAATTACGATTACCCGAAGTTGTCATGTCCACTTTGGTAATGGCTTACTCTGTCAACAAAATTTAGTCACACAGTGCTGTAGACTTGTTTTGTGATGTAGTTCCTTGTCCTGTTCCTAAAAAGGAGATGCTTTTCTTAAATGAATTTCTGTTCACATTTAGTTGCCAAGATTAGAGAAAAAAGAATACGGGATCATCTAGTATCTATGCTGTGGCAGAATGCTGCAGTTTGTGTAGTAAGCAGTAATGGTATTGTTTTTTATACTGTGATATTTGATAGCTTGACTACCTTAACAGCAGTTTTTCTAATGTATTTTAAGAGACTGTTGAGTTTCCTAACATTAACCTTTCTCCTTTATTTTAAGGGAGTACACCACAAGCATCTAAAAAATGATGACCGAGCAATGCAACAGAGTAAAAAGCTTGACACCCTTAAAGGTCAAAGGGTGATTGCAAGATCTGAGATTGATGGCTTTTATTATCCAGGTAAAAGTATTCATACTTAAAGTATGGAAATTTAAAATACAAATGCAAGTTGCTGGCTTTTATCTTAATTTTCCTAAAGCACTTAAAGTCCATTCATTTTCATATTAATCTTAACCCTTCTTTTTGACATTCGCACACCAGCATTTTCTTTCTTTTTGAGTGTTTAATATAACTGATTAGTTTCCAGATTAGTAAATCCACAAAAAATGAGAAACTAACTAGAAAAACTCCACACAAAGATCTGGGAATAGCCAAATGAACCACCAAAATTAAAACTTTATTTTCCAAAGGATAGCGCTTTCATTCTGCACCAACTTGCAAAACTTCATCAGACAAATTAAATAAAAAATCAGTCCCATTTAAATATGCAACAGTCACATGATACTTATTACGACTTAAAAACCTGTTTCCAGAAAAAGACTAATGTATACAAACAAATAATATATTCATTAAAAAGTTTGCATCCCTGTAATTACTCATCAAATCATCACAACCTAAACACTATATATGTTTAAAAATATATCTTTACTTATTATCTCCTAAGAGCTCTCAGCTTTATAATGGGGCAATAGTGACACGTTCATTTAAACCAGGCCAAAAGCAGGAATTTAATTCCCCAAGTAATGGAGAAGGTAATACGGGTTTTCCATTGAGAAGATCTGAGCGTTTGAAGAACTGACAATACAGGAGCCAATGGGAAACCGGAGAATACAACACACCTCCCAGAATGAGCCAGAGAGAACTGACCAACAGATATAGGCCTCTGACTGTGAACCAATGGCAGCTATAATGGGAAGGGAACAGGAGGTAATTGCTTGTTTGCCTGTTATACCCAGCATTGTTTGGGGTGTCCAACCTTTTGGCTTGCTGGGGCCACATTGAGTGAACAGAAATGGTCTTGGGACCGCATATAAAATATATCATATAGTTAACTCTTTCGTTGCTCCGGAAGACCACAGCAGACCTCCTGGCTGTACTGTAGGTGCACTTGAACAATGAATAAATGTAATAAATGCCTAATATTTGCCTTAAAATTCTAATTCTCATTCTAATTCTAATTCTCTAATCTAACAGTTAACTCTAACATCTTAGTTAATATCTATAGCGATATATATATATATATATATATATATATATATATATATATATATATATATATATATATATATATATATATATATATAAATATATATATATATATATATATATATATATATATATGTATATATATTTTACAAATAAACAGATATTCACTACAGCACTAGCATTTCTCACTGGGAAAACCATTCCAGCAGTAAAACTACGTAAAATGTCAACATCAGCAGTCCTACAATACTATAATCCACAAAAATAACCCAACAAATTTGCAATAAAGTAAAGAATTCACATTAATGACTTAATAAAACAATTCTGAATAAGCTACAAAAGGGTCTCACCCAAACAAATAACTGGTGCCAGAAATATGGCCTCAAGCTAAATGCCAAAAATGCATCATCATCCCCTTTGAGGAGAGTGATGTCCCCACAAATTATCACATTAATAACAATGTTGTAAGCACGCAATAAGTTGTATGGTACTTGGGCACCCAGGTTGATAGAAACCTGACTTTTGACCACCACGTTGTCTCCGTTGTAAGGAAAGCTTTTTACATGGCCCACTTCATTAGTAAGGGTATCTCATCCAGGGACAAGGAGGTCATAACATCCCTGTATTCTTCCTTTACAATAGCCATTATTGAGTGCAATGCCCCTTTTGACATGTGCCTCAGCAAAACACCCTGCCAAAAGAAAGACTACAATCATTTCTGACAAAAAAGGTCAAAGGACTAAGTTCACTATGTTATCCAAACAGACTAAAAAGCTTCTTGCTTTCCTCTGTCTCTCACTGGCCCCTATACATTTCACCATTGGCTTGCTTTCCAGGCTAAGAAAGATCCTGCCTTAAAAGACTTCCTCAACCTCAGAAATACTGGTTATACTTAAAATGCTAACTACAAAGACCACAGCTTTCACTGCAATATAAACAAGCCATTTTTATGGACAGGTTCTTGACACAAAAACCTTCAACTTCTGTAAAAAGCTCCTCTCATTATCATACAATGTAGTTCAGCCTCACAATGGCTGGATGGATAGCCATAAATGTAGTTCTTGGGTAAGTAGCATAGCCTTCATCAAACCAGATGGAAAATCCACATACTAACCTTTCCTAGCTGGATGGCTAAGATCTAATATTGGTTACTCAAATCTAGTTGCCCATGAAGAGGGGCATGTTTAACTAAGAATTCCATTTGCAAAATTATATTCAGCTATGTACAAACAGCTTTCTCCTAAAAACTTAACTCATTGATATTTGCCTTGCTGTAATTATAACTGTAAAAAAAAATGTTTTTAAGTTTATTCTGTACCTCAATGATTCTCACTGTTACAAGATGTTATCTCTGCCATATTGTATGAGTACTACATCCATAATTTGCTGTCTCTCTCTCTCGTGTATTGTATTATATTGTTTTGTGTTATTTTTGGAGCTTTTCTTCCCGGGCCACCGCTGAAAATGGACTTGTGCCCAGTCGGACTTTCCCAGTAAACAAATGCAAAATAAAATAAAATAAATAAAAATAAACTTCCCTCCAATCTAAAGCCATTTGACAGACATTTTAATTTGTGCAGAAGTTACTCACAGGACTGACAGTTTACTGAGCTGTAATGCTGACCTTCGCTTTTGAAAAAAAAACAAAATTCCCAGACTTTGTCAATAGCTCAAAGTGTAGAGAGGATTATTTATTTATTATATATTTATTTATTTTTGGAAAACATCTTTAAAACTGTTAAATTGATTACACACCCAGAAACACAGAAAAGTTATTGTGATTATGTAAACCACAGACTGCTGCAAGAAATCAAAGTCACATTAGCACTGTATGCTTATGTCCGAACAGATGAATCATACCTGTCAATTCCAAAAGAAGTAAAGTAGCTTAACATGAAGGTTATTTGCAAGGTTACATGGCAGTTTATATTGGAAATAAGCAGAGATATTAAAAAGGCTCTGTTTTTCATAATTATGCCGAAAAGTCTTCCAAGGTAAATACAACTTCTGATTTAGTATGGAACCATACCTCTCAACCTTAGAGCAAGAAATCTGGACAAAGCGAAAAATAAAAGTGGGACACAAGCCCAAAAATAGTTATGCATCACAGACACCATTGAAACAACTGTAGCTGCAAACATTATACATCCCGTATAATCTTTCTATCCCATCATTGTCAGTTAAGCATTATATGGCTCATTCAGTCCTGCCTTCTTTTGCAACAAAGAAAACCATGCTTTGAAATGACAAATTCATTAAAAATAATAAATAAAACACATTGCATCAACATCCTGCAACTTCCTACCTGCAAGCAACCACAGTGCTTTCACTGAAACTAGGGCTGCTTGTTTCCCCAGAATGACAGCTCTCCCTAATTAAGTCTAAGGGTATACAATCTACCAGTATCTGGATTACCTGAAATAAATTAAATTATGGCCTGTAAATTGAAAGTACACTTTGTTTAATTAAACTATATTTCTAAGCCCACTTACTATATTTTTTCAGTAACATCCCAATATCCATTTCCAGGTCACTTTACAAGACATTGGCAGTGGTAGACTTGACATCCTTCAGAACCCCATAGACCCACGCTAATACATTGTCCATTAAATGTAAATATCCATCCACTGTAAATGGCAAGAAGCTATGTCTTAAAAAATCTACTTCTGGCATGCGTGCCCAAGTATTAGGTTTTGAAACAAAGAAACATATTCTCCACAGTCCGTAAGTCTCTGTCTTTAATAATCATCTACTGTTGCAGCATTCCAACACATAATCACACACATACACACTAAAATCCCCAACATTTAAAAAATGACATTGTGCCCACTTGATTTGCCAGTATTGATGATCCGCCAAAGCTATGCTTACTGTTGTCCAATCTACCACTGCTTAGAACCCACCAATGAAAAAACAGTACTAGGTGCTTTTTTGTTTGTCTGAAAAAACAATACAACTTTGTATGCTACAGTCCCACATAGTCAGTCCACTACTGAGCCATTAACCCTAGGCTGCTGTCTCATTCTTACTCCCTGGAACTGCATTACCTTGGATGGCTACTTTTATTTCCTAAGCAAAAGACACACATTGGAAGATGAGGCAAAAATCCAGACATTCTTTGAAAATCCATACAGTTAAGAGGTATGAGTTCATGTTCAATACAACACTCTCCCTGTCAGGAAAGCCGCAATTTAATGTAAGTGTACTCAATGTATGATATATTTGTGAGCTAACTTGTTTGTGTTCAGTAGGTAGACTGATCATTGTTAGCCTCTTTGTGCATGCGTCTCTCTCTCTGTCATACACACACATATACACACATATACACACATACACACACACACACACACACACACACACACACACACACACACACACACACACACACACACACACACACACACACACACACTATTCTTCTACTTTCACGCACTCAATTCTGCTTTCATGCATGCACTCACTCACTCCGTACTTACCTATTAACACAGGAAATTGCTGTCCCTTTCAAAGGCAACAATGGCAAATCCATGCATGAGTCCCTCTTCAGCAAGAACACACACACTGATTGTTCGGCGCAAAATAATGGAGTAAACACACACCCTTTTTTGGCTCAAAAACAAAACTAGAAGGGTTCTTTGGTGCATGTGCACACCGACATTAGCATTACAGGTCACGGGAGTGAAAAACACAAAACAAAAAAAGTGTTTAGGGGCATGCGTACATCGATGCTGCAGTTAGAGGTTGAGGGCCGCATGGAAGAGCTCTGAGGGCCACATGCGGCTCGCGGGCCGCAGGTTTGACACGTCTAGTTAGATAATCAAATTATTGTTTGTTGTATTATTAAAAACAGTGATAATGATTTTAACATCTTTAATTTTTCCGAGATTTCAATTGACAGTATATCTCCGGATTTATTTGCAAAAGGTGCTAGTTTTGTTCCATGTAGGAGAGTTCATTTACCAGAAGCTCTCATGGAGTTAAAGTTTACCTTTGAAAATTAAATTTAGTCTTATTGTTGAATGATTCTGGATTCTCATCTGAACTTATACATGTGGCCAACACATTTAACCCACCCCTACATCCTACTCAGGCAATTTTTGAGAGGGTTTGTGAACTTGACATACGTAGTATATTGAGTGGAAGGGGGGCAAAAAGAGCTTCTACTTTAACATTGGAAGAGAAAGATTTTTATTACATTTATTAAAAGCAGGAATGTCAGGTTAATGAAACCTGATAAAGGGGGTGGGTTGGTAATTATGTCTAACAAAGCACTATCAACATATGACTGGTGTATTAGAAAGTAGAATCAAAAATCAAGGCCAGCACTAAAACATGGTTAATATAACTTCTTTTAATGAAGCATAAATGACAAAAAGGGTAGGGAAAACCCCTATAAGCCCCACAACAAATTCAGCCAGACCAATTTTGGCTAAAATAGCCTTCCTCAGTGTTAAACATAACCAAGTCACATCCACATATTTATATAAAAGCCAAAACATTGCATTGGTCTACGACATTAAGTTTTTGGCCAATTGTGGGTCGGAATGGTTTATATATTTGACCATGTGTACATGCTCTGCTTTTTATATTGGCCAAACATCCAGCCCCTACCTTTACGGATTGGGGAACACCTGAATGATATTAGGAATAAGAGACAATCAGATGCACTATTTAAACATACACTTAAACATGGAAATGCATCTTACAGATTTACTGTCATTGATAAAATATTTGGTGACAAGATGAATAAATCTGAGTGGCATACTATCCTTAATGGTAAGGAAAGGAAGTGGATTATTAAATTAAGTGGGCTCTTTCAGCCTGGATTAAATGACCATTTATAATTAACCAATAATCACCTCTATGTAATTAACTGTATTGTATAAATATAAATATATAAATAAAGAAGTTATATTAACCACGTTTTAGTGCTGGCCTTGATATTTGACTTTGCTGAAGGTTTGTTGGACCTGTGAACTTGCCATACTTGTGAGGGTATTTTTAGTTTAGTATTAGAAAGTAGACCATATGAGTTAGTGACTAGGAACCAGATGAATATGGCATATTATCATATGAAGGTCCAACTTAAAGATATGTTTATCGAAGGGAGAATTTCCGTGGAGAAATACAATTATCTTAACCTTATTTCACCATTGATCCCTACCATCTTCAGTGTGTCGAAGATCAATAAGGACAAACAAAATCCCCCACTGCGTCCGATTGTGGATGGGAGAAGCTCAATTATGAGTGCATATGCTTGTTATCTGGTGAATAACTTAAAGGGATTTGTTAGTGCAGAAGAGCACATATGCAGGGACTCATGGCATTTCTTAGAAAGAATTAATAACTTGGAATTTAACAAGGACATTATTTTTTGACAGTTGATCTTTGTAATCTTTATATTGCCATTCCACACCAACTTGGAGTGACTTGGTTCAGTGAATATTTGTCTAAGAAAGAGATTTGCCAGAATACTATCAATACCTGTGAGGAACTTTTGGATATCATTTTAGTGAATAATTTTATTTGTTATGAAGGAAACATGTATTTACAAAAGGAGGGTGGCCATGGGGTCTCCCTGTGGTCCACTCCTGGCTAATATTGTGATGTTAGAGTGGGAATCTAGATATGTTAGGGCACTCCTTTGCTTCCAGTTTTACATTATATCTCCATTACCTTCATGATATTTTTATTTTGTGGAAGGAGGATAAGGTAGACATTTCTGGATTCTTGGACTTTATTAATTTTACAACTGATTTTTGCAGTTAAGTTATAGTGTTAGGAGCTGAGTATTTGTTATCTTGATACCCAACTTGAAATTAATAATAGATATATTTCCAAGACCTTTCGTAAGGCAACCTACTCCAATACATTTTTCCACTTTAATAATGCACATCCCTACTTCCAAAAATGAGCGGGCATCCAAGGACAGTTAGTTCGTGCAGCACAGATGGTGACTAGAGACACGGACTTTGGAGATGAATGTAAAAATCAACTTCATATGTTTTTGGGAAGAGGGAACCCCCATTCTTTAGTGGAAGAACTGATCCAAGAGGTTGTTTATAAGAGAAAAATAGGTCATTTTGCACCACTATTATGTCAAGGGGAGCCAAAAAAAAATAATGTCTCCCTTAATAGTAGTAGGTAACTTATTAGGGAGCAAATGTCCAACTTTTCAAAGGCTTTTATAACAACCATTAACTTGGATAGTGGGAGGATTAGGGACATTGTAAATAAAATCTGGGTCCTTATAAGAGAGGATAACACTATTAGGAATAAATTGGGGGGAGGGACCCCGTATAGTATATAAAAAAGGTATTAACTTAAAAGGGAGTATGGAGAGAAGGACTGCCCTGATTAGAGGGCCTTGGGGGGTTAAAAATGTGGGAGATGCTCGTGTTAAAATTTATTATGGAGGGTCATCGTTTATGTGTTTTAAATAGAACAATTTATATTAAAGGGAAGTTTGATTGTGAGAGCAAGGGGTTAGTGTGTTTAGCCCTTTGCCAAATGTACATTGGGAAAATGGAGCATCATCTCCATGATAGAATCTATGAACATCGGTATGATATTCGCAGAAATAAAACTACCAGTGCTTTGGAAAACATGTGAGTGAACATCGTGGACATGGATTTAAATTTTCAGTTTTGGAAAAAGTTATACAAAATGAAAGGGGTGGTCCTTGGCCAATATTGTTAGAGAAAAGGGAACTTTTTTTGGCAGCTAAAATTAAATTCCTGTGCTTGGCCAGGTTTAAATGAACATGTCACTGTTGCCCCATTATTAAAGCTGAGAGCTCTTAGTAGATTATGTCATAAAGATATATTTTTAAACATATATGTTTAGGTTGGGGTGATTTGATGAGTAATTATAGGTATGCCAACAATTTAATAAATGCATTATTTGTTTGTATATATTAGTCTTTTTCTGGTAATAGTTTTTTTAAGTCATAGCTGGTTTAAGTATCATGTGATTGTTGCCTATTTAAATAGGACTGATTTTTAATTGAATTTGTCTGATGAAGTTTTGCGAGTTGGTACAGAATGAAAGCACTTACCTTTGGAAAATAAAGTTTTAATTTTGGTGGTTCATTTGCCTATTCCTGGATCTTTGTGTGGAGTTTTTCTAGTTTTCCAGATTATAAAACAGTTAGCAAAAATGCATAATAGTGTCTTTCAGAAAGACAACCACCCCTAAAAGTTACTGCATTGATAATAAACCCCTAAGAACTGACCCTTTGGCCAGAGATTTGGGAAAACATGTGGATGGTGACTTGGCCTTTGACCATTATTTGTCTAATGCAGTAAGGAAATGGTTCTATGTTGTACAACATATAAATGAGAGTATGGCATCTAGGTCCAAAGATGTCATTGTTCTATTGTACTCAGTCCTCATCAGACCAATCACTTAGGGAAATGCCACCTTCGGTATGTGCCTGACCTGTCATATGCAACAACTGGAGCATCCAGAGGTGCCTTACAAAATATACATGTTGTACACAGCATGTCCTATGTGGGCTGTGTCAGAATCCTTGTACTCAGTCTCAGACAAACTGCTGAGTGGCGATCTATGCCTAGCGTTCTAGGCGTCTTATGATCCAGCCTCTATGAACCTGTTCCACATCTCCAGACAAAGGGCATTGGAAGCATCCTATCTAGGGACCTAAATCTGGACTGCAACATAAATAAGACATGTTGGAGGGACAGGTATGTGTCTCTGAGACTACTACCCATCTCATGTGAAGTAGAGTTCCTCCCTGCATTTATTCAAGTACAGTTTAGATTAGTGGATGGGGAATCGTAAATTTATCTCTTCTCTGCCACCTATCTCCCAGGTAGAAAGAAGACATTTTAAATGCTTCATTAACCATACTGAAGCTCTATCCCAATAAAATGATTGGTATCAAAACATGTCAAATATATTTGGGAAGCGAGGCTAGGCTTAAAAATGCCCCTTAGTGTTGTTAGCCTAGTAATCACCTAGGAGCCCATTTTATTTCTGTTATTGATAGAATTAGCCACATTAATAGCTCTTCTGTGGCAAAGAAATATTGGCAAGAATTAACTAATTAGTCAGTTAAGTAAATATTTTTTGTAGACATGGTAAGTGAACTGATTCTCATACCGTTTTCTTATACGATCTGGGCCATGAAACATGACACTTGTATAATAGTAGAAGAAACGAAGAAAGACAGATTAATGAGAAGAGAAAATAAGTGCTAGATGTAATGTTAGAGAATGATGAGACTTCACATTGTGCTCTTCTACTAACAGCAGGTGATATGAAGACAGATTAATGTGAAAAGAATAAGTGCTAGATGACTGCAAACTGGGGGCCATAATCGAATCTCCAGCTGACACTAGCATCCTCCAAAAGGGTCTCACAGAGATGGATGCCTGGTGCCAGAGCCACGGCCTCAAGCTAAATGCTAAAAAGTGCATAGTCATCCCCTTTGGGAAAAACAAGGTGCCCACAAATTACCACATAGGTGGTAATCCATTAAGTACGGAAGAAGTAATTAGAGATTTGGGGACCAACGTAGATAGTAATCTCTCCTTTGATAATCCCGTTGCCAAAGTGGTTAGAAAGACCTTCTATATAGCCCACCTTATCATGAAAGGGTTCACATCTAGATCAAGAGAGGTCATTGTGCCCCTCTACTCGTCACTCATCAGGCCCATAATTTAATACAATGCCCCTTTTGGGATGTACCTTACCCGACACCTGCAGCAACTGGAGAGACCCCAAAAGTACCTCACCAAGAGGATCATGGGCTACAAACAGATGTCCTGTGCAACTCAACTAAAGAAACTCCAGCTCTACTCAGTTGCATACCGCCTACTCAGAGGCGATCTATGCCTGATGTACAAAGCCATGTCAAACCCAGAATTAATGGCCATGCTCCACCTCAAAAAATCCAAGTCCCTTAGAGCTACATGATCCAGAGACCTAAACCTCAGCACAAAAATAAATAGGACATGCTGGAGGGACAGATTCATTTCCCAGAGGCTCCCCTCACTCTGGAATAGAATCCCAATTCATGTTAGACATAGCCCCTCGCTGACCCTCTTCAAGCGAAATTTGGACGCGTGGATGGGAAATCGCAGATTCACCCTTGGGATCTCTCCTGTGTCCCTGCTAGACAGAGGCACAGTAAACTAATCTTAAAATGGTACCTTCTTTGACCTACTTTACAGAGGCACAGTAGGCTAATCTAATAGGGAGGAGGAAGCCAAATACACTCTGGCTAGGCTTATAAATGCCCTAGGGCAGATAGCCTAGTATCTACCTATGAACCTATGAACCTATAATGTTAGAGAATGATGAGACTTCACATTGTGCTCTTCTACTAACAGCAGGTGATATGAAGACAGATTAATGTGAAAAGAATAAGTGCTAGATGTAATGTTAGAGAATGATGAGACTTCACATTGTGCTCTTCTACTAACAGCAGGTGATGTGAAGACAGAATAATGTGAAAAGAATAAGTGCTAGATGTAATGTTAGAGAATGATGAGACTTCACATTGTGCTCTTCTACTAACAGCAGGTGATGTGAAGACAGAATGTGAAAAGAATATGTGCTAGATGTAATGTTAGAGAATGATGAGACTTTGCATTGTGCTCTTCTACTAACAGCAGGTGATGTGAAGACAGAATAATGTGAAAAGAATAAGTGCTAGATGTAATGTTAGAGAATGATGAGACTTCGCATTGTGCTCTTCTACTAACAGCATGAGTTATGAAGACAGATTAATGTGAAAATAATAAGTGCTAAATGTAATGTTAGAGAATGATGAGACTTTACATTGTGCTCTTCTACTAACAGCAGGTGATATGCAATCATAGACAATTCTTTTCAAAGTTGATTCCATTGTATAACCTAAAAACTGTGACTACGCATATTGGCTTGTAGATAGATGCATGACTCATAAAAATTATGTATATAATCCCTTACTTTTTCTTTGTGTCACACATGTGATGCTGTAAACTGAGATTAATTTTTACATTTATTCTTAGGTACTGTGATAAAGTCTACTGGTTCCAAAAAGGCTCTTGTGGATTTCATTAATGGCAATATACAAATCACACCAATAAATTTCATAATCCCACTGGGAGGTGCTATGCCTTGCCCACCATTAAAGGTAAGCAGTAGTGTGAACTCTCCAGGTCTGCTTTTCACTGTTAGAAGCAAAACTGTGTCCTGCTCTTTAAAATGAATTTGCATAATACTTTTCTGAAAAAAATATTTTATTTAGATATTTTTAACAAGAGCTATTGATTTACATAAATGTGGTTCCGTGAGTTTTCGACAATCAAACCAATGAACTTTATACAAAATAGTGGGTATTCCAGGCCCAGATCATAAAGTAAATGAACTGTATTGAAGGAAGTTATTTCTTAATGATGCAGGATTATGAAACCAATTGTATTGGTACTCTTAAGAGAAGTTTTTAAAGGTGAGGAGAAAATGGAAATAATGTTTACAGCTGAGTATAAAATGGCAGATCAAAAACAATTCATTTTTTTTCAGAGGGCAAATATTGGTTTTCTTTGAAAATGATATATTTATTGTGGTATTATATTTTTTTTTGCATGATTTGGCAACTTCTCTGCATCCCTTCTTTAAGGTATTTGATGAGATTTGTCATTGCTGTCTGAGTTAGAGCTTAATTTCCCTAGTGATTTTAAAAGTAGCATCAATACTCTATACAAAGTTCTGTATTTCTGTGGATTTCAAGTAAACCAAATACTAGGCAAGGTTACTCATAGGTCCATAGGTTCATAGGTAGGTACTAGGCTATCGGCCTTGGGGCCTATATACTCATAACAAAAAACCTTCCCTGGCTTTCGCCACCAAAGAAAGTTATTTTCCTGCGCCTCTGTCTAGCAGAGCCACAGAAGCGACCCCCTGGGGTGAATTTCCTATTTCCCATCCAATTGTCGAGACTTTTCTTAAAGAGGGCTAATGAGGAGCTTTGCTTGACATGAATGGGTAGTCTGTTCCAGAGCATGGGAAGTCTCTGGGACAGGAATCTATCCCTCCAGCATGTTCTGTTTATTGTGGTGGCAAGGTTTAGGTCTCTGGAGCATGTGGCCCAGAGGGATTGGGGTTTCTTTAAGTGTAGCATGTCCTACAGATCTAGGTTTGGCATGGCTTTGTATGTTAGGCAAAGGTCGCCTCTGAGTAGGCGATAAGCGACGGAGTAGACCTGGAATGTTTTGAGATGGTCTGCATATGGCATCTGTTTGAGGCTGGTAATCCTCTTAGTGAGGCATTTCTGTGGCCTTTCTAGTTGTTGTAGATGTCTTGCAAGGTACATGCCAAATGGGGCATTGTAGTCTATAATGGGTCTGATGAGGGATGAGTAGAAAGGAACAATGACCTCTTTTTTTCTGGAGGTGAACCCCTTTGTGATGAGGTGTGCCACATTGAAGGATGTCTTGACTACTATGGTGATGTGATTATCAAAGGGGAGACTACTACCCACCTGTGTCAAAAGGTCTCATCACATTTCCGGTGTTTAGCAGGCTACCGCCTATGTGGTCATTCATGGGTACATTGTTTTTCCCAAAGGGGATGACACTGCACTTCTTGGCATTGAGCTTGAGGCCATGACTTTGACACCAAGCATCAGTCTCAGTGAGGCCCCTTTGTAGAATGCTCACATCATTAGGCAATTCCATTATGGCACCTAGTTTGCAGTCATCTGCCAACTTCATTAGCCAAAGAGCTGCTGTATTAGCCTGGACTTCTGAGAAGTAGATGCCAAATAGGAGAGGACCTAGGACTGAGCCTTGTGGTACTCCACCTGTCACCGGTCCGAAGTTGCATTTGGAGTCAGCTACTTTCACTGTGTGGGTTCTGTCAGTGAGCCAGTTGGCCACCCATCTTGTGACATAGGGATTTATGCTCAATCTAGTGAGTTCATCTATAATTCCAGAGTGGGGGATGGTGTTGAAAGTCTTGGCGAGGTCAAGATAGGCTGTGTGCACCACCTTACCCTCATCCATGACTCTGGTGACTGCTTCAAAGAAGTCAGTCAGGTTTAGGAGATATAACCTACATTTTACAAACCCAAACTGAGTGGGATCCAGAGTTTGGAGGTTACCTATGTCCTTGTTTATAAGCTCCAAGATGATAAGTTCCATGGCCTTGCAGACCAGGCTCGTCAGGTTAATGGGGCGGTAGTTCCTGGGGTCTGTAGTGCTGCCCCCTTTGAGGAGTGGGATAGCCGTCGCTGTGCACCATTCAGTAGGCACAAAGCCTGAAGTGAGGCTATGATTGAACATGGTAGTAAGGTGGGGTGCCAGTTCATTCTGTAGTTCGTGCAGAACGCAGCCTGGGATGTTGTCAGGTCCCATGGATGCTGTGTTCTTGGCTTTGGAGAGTGTGGTCTTTACTTGTGCAGCCATGATTACAGGGGCTTTGCATTTTTCTGGTATAGTGATGGGCCCTTTGGGGGGTGATGGGGGGGTGAAGTTTGCACTGAACCTATCTGCCAGGATGTTGGCAATATCAGTTGGTTCTGTATATCTAGTGCCATTATGCTGTAGCTCAGAGCAGTTCTGAGTATTGCCATTGAGATTCTTGACATAGCTGTAGAATGCTTTGTGACTGTCTTTAGAATTAGTGGTGATTTTATTTTTGTAACTAGCTTTGGAGGATTTTATGAGGGATCTCAGCTTCTTAATGAGGCTGACCAGGGAGTTCCTGCAATCAGGGGATTTTACTCTTTTTTTCAACAGCTTCTTCCTTCTGTTGTAGAGTTTGTTTATGGCAGAGGACCACCAGATTGGCTTCCTTTTTTTGGAGGATATCATCTTGGTTCTGTTGGGGATGGCACAATCCATGCACTCATGTATGTGTTATACAGTGCATTTGTATAGGATTCAGCAGTCATACCTCTACTCGTGAAGCTTGCGACTTCTGTCTTAAGAAGCATGAAGTTGGCTTTGGAGAAGTTTTTAACGGTGGTTTCCTTAATGGGGAGTGGGGCGGGATACTGGTGTCTGGGGTGATTACCTTATGGTTGGATCTGACCAGCGAGGAACATCAGTTGCCCATATTGGTAATGACCAGGTCCAGCATATTTTTGCCCCTGGTGGGGGTATGGACAAGCTGATCCAGGGTGTTGGAATTTATGAATTCCGGAAAGCGTTGCACAAATGAGTTAGTACATGAGTAGTTTTCCCAGTTGATGGTGGGGTAGTTGAAATTGCCCATTATTAGGGTATTGGGATGTACCTTAATATTACCCAGTATATCAAGAAATGTGGAGTGGGCATGCTGGGGCATGGTAGAGGATCTGTAACAAGCTACAACCTGGATTGCAGTCTTGCCCAGTGTTAGTTGCACTTGGATAATTTTGGATGCATTATGTTGAGCAACTAGCCTGGAGGTGTGAATATCCTTAATGAATATGGACACGCATCCTCCTTTAGTTTTTCGGTCCAGGTTAGGTGACCGAAAGGTGTGGTATGAGTTATAGCCTGATAATGCAGGGGTGCTCTCTGGAGCCTTGAACCAGGTCTCTGTCACTGCACAGATATCAATGTTATCCATTTTAAGGAGTGCCTCAAGTGAGGTCATTTTGAGGTTTAGACGTCTAGCATTGAGTAGCATTACCCTCAGATTTTGCTTGCTTATACCTGCTACGGTAGTGAGTTTGTAAAGGCACTATAGGGGTGGCAAGAGCCTTAGCCAGTATCCGGAATCCCAGGGGCAACTCATGTTGTCCCAGGCAGATAGACACTGGATCCCCTTAGAATGACACCAGAAGCTTAGCCAATTGTTGAAGTCAATCATTTTGTCTTTGTATTGTGGTATCATTCTGGGTGATGGCAGGATGCTACTCAGGGCTAGGGTCATACCTGCTTGGGCTACATGATCCAAGAGCTCCTCCATGTCTCTTTTCATGTAGTCCAGGGAGGTACATCTCAGGTCATTCACACCCACATGGACAATGACAGAGTCATATTTGTACTTGCGGAGTGACCTGAGTGCTTGCATTATGTGGTTGATCCTGGCATCCTGGCACCCAACAGGCAGCTTACAGTAACTTTCTCCTTGTTTAGCCTGGTGAGTGGGACATCAGTGTGCCTGACTATAGAGTCACCTATGACTAGTGTGTTGGGTACGTTGTTTTGCATTATGGACTGAGGTTGAGTGGCACACTGATTTTGTGGGTTATGTGTCATTTGCGTAGTGTTAGGGGTGGTGGTTGCTTGCGTTTCAGCTTTGGAGGTCTCTGTTGTTTGGGCAGATTTTTATTGAGAGCCTCCGCGAATGTAGGTATGTGTTTTGTGTTACTATGTGTGAGTTTAGGTGGTGTAAGTTTTAATAGACTATGTGTTGAGTGTGGTGTGGTGCAGATGTTTACCTTCTTCTCTTGACTGTCTAGTACAGTCTTGGCTGGAAAGAGCTTGGCTTCCAGTTTGGCTATATAAGTGCATCTCTTAGAGAGGGTTATCAGTGTACATGAGGCAATTGCTACATTGCCGCAAGATGCCCAGATTCATCAGTGGACAGGGGAAAATACCAGGAGCTGACCCGTAGACATGCCTGGATAGGAGTTTATTAATTCAAGTACTAAAATCTGTTTTCCTCAACAAGTGAGGAAAGTTGAGTGCTGCAGTAATTTGTAGATTATTTAGTGCTTGCAATGAGTTTTGAACAAGTGCTGAGCACAAGAAAATAGTTTTGAGTGCTAAAACTAGAAAACTGGCTTGTTCTAAGGGAAAATTAGAAGAGCAGACTTTCTGTCACCGGAAATAGTTCAACCGTAGTTAAACGGTGATGCGCAAAACCGCGTAAACACGTTTTTTAAACAGAAAAATGAAAGGGATAGAAATAGCCCAAATGGCCAATAAAACTACAGATTCTGAGCTGAAACCACTCCTCCAGTAACAGATAGGCTGCTCAAAGCTCACCACTCTTGCTGATGAACAGAGAAGCTTCCTTCAATCTTAGTAAGGTCTGGGCAACATAGAAACTACAAAACAGCCCAGAATTCAGCAAAATCTGAAAACAGGACTCTACTGGTTATAGAATGGTGGGAAACGAGTAGAGAGATATGATTTTTTTTCTTTGTTTTTTTTTTTTTTTTTAAATGTAAACAGATACAGTAAAACAAACACTTTTAAAGCAGAAAAATGGCTATTGCACTTGAGTGTGTAGCCCTCAACAGTTCAACTGTTGAAAAACACTTAAAAATGATCAGTTAAAGTGTAAACAGTATCAGAATTCAAAAAGTAGTTCAAATAAGTTGCAAAGTTAATAAAAATGCTTGGAATACTGCCGCTAGCGAAAATAAGGAATAAAAAGCAAAACAGAGGTACTTATTCCACTAAAAGTCTCCCTTTTCTCTCTCTGCTGCTGTAGAACTCTGCAGGACACCTAGGCAGGATCTTGCTGAGGTAGTACAAGTGCAAAAACCATGCAAATACGGGCTTTTAAACAGAAAGATGAATGGATAGAAATAGCCCAAAATGGCCAATAAAACTACATATTGTGAGCTGAAACCACTCCTCCTGTGACAGATAGGCTGCTCAAAGATCACCACACTCACTGATGAACAGAGAAGCTTCCTTCTATCTTAGTAAGGTCTGGGCAACACAGAAATGACAGAAAAGCACAGAATTCAGCAAAATCTGAAAACTGGTTATAGAAAGTTGGGAAACGAGTAGAAAGTTAGGATTTTTTTGTTTTTTGTTTTTTTTTTTTCAAAAATGTAAGCAGATATAGTAAAACAAACACTTTTAAAGCAGAAAAATTGCTATTGCACTTGAGTGTGTAGCCCTCAACAGTTCAACAGTTGAAAAATACTTAAAATTATAAGTTAGACCAGTTTTATAAACTTTATCACCAACAAAGGAATAGGGGGGAACCATTTTCAGAACAGATGAGAAAACAGCAAACAATGTCAGCAAATATATAAAATAATTCAGTCAGGCAACAATTAAGACAATGCAGAACTCTGAAAAGTGTCAAGAAATATACTTATCAGTGATATATTTCCAGACTGAGAAGCACTCCAGTCAGAACACAAGGAGATTCTAACAGTGTATGCTCCTTAGTTATTTAACACATATATGGAGCAGCTGTTAACTTTATTTTAAACAGAATCTCAGTTATAGTCCGTAAGATGTATAATTTTACCATAAGATTAATTACCTTTACTGATGATGCTATTATATACTTTTTTGTTCCTAGTCTGGTATTCCACAGATACCAAACACCAAAAATTAAGTTTTCAATAATCTCTAATTGTAAGATAAACCTTGTTCAATCTTTGCTATTTTCTATAAGTAATTATCATGTGTAGAATTGGTGGACCTAGGGTCAGTAATCAAATTAAATATGTACAATAAAACATGGTAAATTTAGCTTAAATAACATTTAAAACTTTTGGGAGATATCCCTGGGGATTCAGATAGATCCCCACTGCTGACAGTAAGAGCTGCAGCCAAAAGGGAGTGTTTGTGTGATGTATGAAAATATGATTCAGTGGCATGTTAGCTGCAATGAGATAAGACCTTATTATAAGCTAAATTGAATGGCTCTAAATTGCCTATAATTACCATAAATGCAAATCAGCACTTTAGCTCCCACTTACAACTAATGCATCTCATTCACACAGACACTCCCCCCATTTATTTTCCTACATGGATTCACGCATTCAAACACATACACACAGACACACAGGCATACCTCTTAGCTGTCCCTTAGTTGACAGTGTCCCCTATGTCTTTTCTTATTTTTTTCCCTACCCTTGTGAATCATAAATCCTTACAGTTAACCAATAATGCCGTATATTAGACTCTCAAATTCTTCTTAGTGTTCATAAAGTACATTGTGATGCCAGAGCAGTTCCTCTGTTAATGTCTTCAGTGTGTCCAAGTACAGTTCTCCTTCTTTTTATCTAGTGTTCCTCTTGGCTTTATCCCGAAGCCTTCCCCCTCATTTCTGTCAAGTGAACATGATTTTACAGACTGCTTCAGCTGTTTCCTCTTATATGTGACCTGTCCCTCATAACCAGGGTTGCCAGACATACCTATTTGAGTGGGACTAGCCCGGAATCAGCAGCCCAATACCGAGTCCCGCACTGCTGGTTAAAATCCCGGTGAAACAGCCTCTGCTTTGTTTTTTTTTTTTTTTATTGACCCATATGCTGGTATACGAGAAATCAAAAATTCGCAAAGCAGAGCCACTTCTTTTTAATGTGAAACTGCCTGATGTTCTGCATTGAACAGAAGAGGCTCCGTTGTGCAATTTTTTGATTGGGTCGTATACTGGCTTACCAGCATACAAGCCAATGGAGCTACTTCTGTTTAATGCTGAACTACCTGATGTTCCGCATTAAAGACCTTTTTTTTTTTAGAAATCTAGCAACCCTGCTAATAACTCAGGAACACTTGCAGTCAGTAAATAATGCCAGATATTAGAGTTCTATTCTTAATTTAATGTAAAAAAATGCCCTCTTTTACTAATGTCTTTGTTAGTCTAGAGCGCTAATGCTCCTGCTTTCTGTGTCAAGGGTGCAGAGTTTGTACACCTAACACATATTATACACACAAACTAATTACTATTCAAAAACATGCACTCTGATTGGACAGATCAATCAGTATGCCCATTACATTGAGTAAATCCCAATACAAACAAGACTGGAGCTGAAGTATTCTTGAGTGATCTGACTATGTGTTAGGGTATGCTCTTGTAGTACAGAAAAAAAAAGTTGCAACAAAAATATCCTCCAAACCTAGCTGGAATCTCAAAGGCTGCCTCCCCCATGTCTGACACACACAAGCCAAATTACAAAAAATATTTCAACAGGCAAATTGCAAAACTGAACCAAAAAAAAAAGAAATAACTTACATTACCCAAAGTCACACGTAATCTAAAAGTATGCCTCTCCCCCTATAGAGGTACTTAACGTGCCTGTAGTCTAAAAGAACATTTCAGGAGCCTAGCTCAGCGTTCAAATTTGACCAAACCAATGTCTCATTATGTAACTTGCTCACCTTAAAACAATTAAACAAATGAAGTGAGAAGAAACCAAACAGTGTACCACAGAAAGCAGCTCATTAACATTCCACAGCTTTAATCCTCTGCACTAAGTACTGGAGTGAAGTAAAACAGAAATAAGGGCCAGTTATATATCACTTCATGATATAGCAACAGCAGACCAAGAAAACAATGCAAGACCTAAGTCAATCAACATAAATCTTCTCTCCAAGATGATATAAAATCAACATGTATAAATATATATAGATATATATCTATAAAATAAGAAAAAAAAAGTCAGAGGAACAGAACGCTTTCCTCAATTCCATCATCTGCAAGCGTGAAGACATACATGCCCATATGCATGTGCAGTACATCAATTTTCAGCACAGAAGGAGGAAGAACTCTCAAGTCCCATTATACAATCACATTATTTAAGAAACGTAAACAATGGCTTTCTTAAGTAATGTGACTGCATAATAGCAATAATCCACTCCTGGATGGTGGTATCGCATGATTTACCCACAGTTTCCTTTGTTCGTTCACTTGGGCTTTGGCCTTGTGATCAAACCACACAAACCATGGGTAAATCCTGTAATACCTCACTTAGTCATGGATTAGGGGTTCTGAAGAAGTCTATGTTTAGACAAAAGTGCTTAACTTTGAACTGCAGTGGTTTTACCAATAAAGGTTGTCTGTCTCCACAACTAAGAACTGTAGTGCTTTCTACCATTGTTGTATTCATTTGCTGTAGTCTTTGGCTTCCTGGTCATTTGTTTGTTTTAGTCATGGATTGTTTATAAACTGGTTCAAAATATTAATACCCATATATCCCCTGTCCTGTCACTATTCCTAATGTACCTCATTTAGAAAATGCTGTATCACACCCCAGCTAGTCAACCGTATATCCCATCTATGACTAAGTTGCTAATAATCTACACACAGTTTCCCCACTTAGCTGTCTGCATCTGTAGAATGTATAAAACAGCCAAACCCATAACACAATAAGGAAATATAAATGTATGGTTTCCACACTGCTGTGTTTTTTATTCAGGTAAGTAAAACAAAAGACAACAGAAATAAATGTGTAAAAATAGTGGATATCTTGCTGACATATTAAACCAAACAACTTATTTTATTTAACGTGTTTGAGTTTGTGTTTATGGTCCTGTTGAGCCTTGGTTCATTCCACTATTTTTACACATTCATTTGTGTTGTCTTTTGCTTTATATACTTGAGTAGAACGTTTACTCCTTGGAGGTATTTGCTGGCTTTGATTCTAATTCAGGTAAGTATTTTAACTGTCTGCTGACATCTTCAATCCACTTCTGTTTGCTTTGTTAATCAAAGTATGAATCTCTTTACAGGCACTTTCCTTCCTCACTTCCACCGTAGTAGGTTTATGGACTTTTAAGAGCAATCAGAAACCAAAATAGATGTTTGTCAACATCTGGTATATCCTCTAAACTCCTTGGCTTATATAACACTAGTTCTTTCCCAGTAAAGATGGCTTGTTCCCAGATCCTTTGCCAATATCCTTCTGTCCCTTTCCAAAGCTCAAAAAAGTTGTTCACATGTCCAAAAGATATGTAACTTTCCAGCTAAAACACGACCCTTGTATGCATCGGTTCATGTGATGTATAAAAGCTATATAACTGTATATGTAGCAACAAAACAGCACTGTGAGGCAAGCAACTCCTCCTGGCGACAGTGCCAGCAAAAATGAGAAGTAGACAAGAGCAAGACGATAATCTGTTAGGTGTTAAGAAACAACTATTTAAAAGCTTTGTCAAGTATATGGAACACTGTGCCAAAAGCATCCTGTCTGCAAAAGCTCCTAAGACCTGCTCAATGTCATCCTCTTCCAGATTTCTACCCAACTATTTTTCCCAAATTTCCTGAAAAACTAAAGGACAAAAACCCTTCAGTGCTTCTATCCCCCAGACTAACATGGCAGTAACCATGTATGTAAAGCTTTACCCAGCATTAATTCTTTTTCATTCAAGGCAGACCAACCCTATTTCTGTTAAAAAAACAAGTGTCACTGTTGAAGGTATGTGTAAAGGTCAGTGAGTGGGATCCTGTACTTATCAGATAACTCCTGGAAGGTGTGCAAGTCTTAAGTCTCATACAGTGACAAGGTGTACTTGATACCAATTCCCAAAAGGCTCCTTAGACCCCTATATTGGGTACCTAAAATCCCTGTGATTACAAAAAGATTGAAAATAATCCCATTATACTTGGGTGACCACACAACTTTCTAATCATGCCTTACATCATCTGAGTGTATTCATTTAATCTGCCAGATTTACTTTCACTTCTTAATTTAGACTTCACCTGTATACCTACCAACCTACACAATGACTTCATCTCCAACTCTAGGTATTATTATGGCATCCACACTCCGCTATCATGTTGCAGAAGCCAGACTGACAACTTCATCACCCAAGATTACTTAGCCAAATTTGGTAGGCCCAAGCAACATGTGAAGACTGGAAAGGGAGCTCTCAGGTTGACCTAAAAATGAGCAGGTTGTCTCCTGAAAGGCTAACTTTGTGACATCACCCTCAACTTTCTGTTTAATAGATGTCTTCTTACAAATGGCCTTCTCCATGGAGTCTGTTGCAGTGTTGAAAGGAGTTACCCCTGTCTCATGTCCCAAAACAGCCTAACAGCCTAACTATCCCAGAAACTATCCCAGAGATGGCCTGCACCTGTCGCCCTTGGGATTCTAGATACTGGCAAAGGCTCTTGCCACCCCTATAGTGCCTTTTTAGGCAAGGTTCAAATGACAAATTCACCACCATAACAGGTACAACCAAGCAAAATCTGAGGGTAATGCTACTCAACGCTAGAAGTCTAA